>NW_023461806.1:0-22949 GCF_013731165.1 Rhagoletis pomonella
TGGCTGCTAAATGCTCAGTGTTCATGTGAAAATGTGTAAGTGAGTGAGTGAATGAGTGTGTGTGTGTGAGGAAGCGTGTGCGACATGCGAACGCTGTATTTATTAAAAGTGCTGGCTGCCAGGCTGCCAGGCTGGCGGGCTGTAGAACGAAAGAGGGCTGGCTGGGAGGAATGCGAGATAAGACAATGGTGTAGCGTAGAAAATTGAAGCACGCCAAAAGCATAACAAACAAAAGGCCAACTAATAAGCGCGGAAAAGGCAATCGGAGTTAATAAGGAAAAACATAATCAACAATGGATACGCGACACAATGAAAGAGAAAATTAAAAAAAGGCGGAAAGGGACGAAGTGAGAAGGCTGAGAAGGGGGCGGCGGCGGCTTGCTTTGGTTGGGTGTAAGTTTACACACAAAGTGATGAGGTAATCCTGATATAGAAATTTCCATATAAACATGTGCTACATCGCTGATATGGGCTCAACTGAATGGATATGTATGTGTGGACAGTGGTGACTTTTCAGCGTTCCAACGCTTGCCAAATGTGGCAAATTGCCTTCAACGATTAGACAAATTTGAATGCCTGTCTGGCCACATGAAGAAAAGTGGCTTTTGAGGGTTGTTTTGACATTTAAATGACATGTAGGACACATGTAAATGACGGCGATAATAAAATGACCAGATAGACTTACATACCTACATACATACATATGTACATCCTATATATGCATGTATGTGCAACCATAAAATCGGACAATTGTTAAATTTTTCGCATTCATTTCAAATGATTTGCTATACAAAGTTGAAGGCAAATGAATGCTGTTAAATTTTGTAAATTCGAATGCAATAAAAATGAGCATAGCGCATAGATGAGTAATACATACATATATATGTACATACATACATGCATACAAATGTACTACAGATATTATACATATTTATGACCGTATTCCCACATATGCAGTGGCAATGAATAATATAGCATGAAAAAGCTGCCACTGCAGCTACTGAATGGCAAGCCATTGTTCGGTCAAGTCGGCGATTTGGTTAAAAGTGTTCGGTATGCGGCAAACTAATGAAAATAAAATGATTGCAGCAATCACTGGTGTGGTAAAAGTGTTGATTGCTAACAATTTTCCCAAAAGCCCGCAGTTGTAGAGCGCACCAAGCATCAGCCATACTCTCTGGTCAGTCAGTCAAGCAGTTTTGTATGAGTGTTGCTAGCCAGCTAGTCGCAAGGCGTGGCGGGGTGGTTTGGGGAGCAAAAACGAAGAGGAATAAAACAGTAATGGTGTCGCGCTTTTGCGCATGCGTCGAAAATAAACAACCTAAATAGGTTGTATATAACTCACTCAAATTTAACTTTTTCTCAAGTTAACTAACTACAGTTTGGCTAACAAGTATTTATACATCCTACTTTTATTAAGGTGTATCGTGTCGTCAAAAAATCTACTGTAAGCGAATATTGGTCAACATAACGAGCTCTGTGAGCAAATCATTGGTTTCATCTTGCATCTGAATATACATATATAGCTTTTTAAGTCTGAGCATTTTTAAATAGTACCAAAAATATAGGATTAGCGTAGGTTATTTGATGGCCACTCCACTTTACACTCCCTCAGACTTAGTTCAATTAAATGCTTTCAGCCTATTGGGCGGAAAACTTAAGAGAGCTTCGATTTAAGTGAAATTTAGTATGTAGCTTTATATTATCTCGCAAAGTAAAAATATGAAATTTGGTATAGATCGGAAAAATTTATCCGTAAAAGGGGTGGCAGACTTTCTGGTGCGAAAAACATGAATACATTCAAACAAAGTTCCCGAAATTCATTCCTACTTTCAGTGGAAAACTGCGGGGAAGACAGCAAATATGGGAACTTTGTTTTGGTTAAATAACTTTACGAAAACTTGGATTTTAGTTTGAAAGCAAGTAACTGTGCGAACACGATTTTTACCATCTGTATATTATTATGTGCTTGGAATAAAATACATCTCTGTATGTACTTTAGTCAAAACATGTATGTACGAATTTACCGCGAAAAAGTTCAGTTCTTGGCAGTATAATCTTCGGCTATTGGACGGTCACATGCAGCGCGGCGGCAGCAATTGCGCGCCATGTTTTCATTCGAAAAAAAAATGACGGAATAAGAGCCAACATTTTTTACAAAGTATTTTCATATTTTATTGACGTTAGACTTAGTAAACTGTTTAACTTTCCATAACGAGTTTGCAAAAAGCATATTCAGGGAGAGAAAGAGAGAGATGTAATGAAGCTATGCAGAACTGCGCTTTCTCCGCATGTACCTGCCTACAGCCATCCATAGGCTGGCTGCCTGCTTGTGTTGGATGAAAAAATGGCAGCAAATATTGATTTTTATTGCGGTTTGACTCACGGACGGCCGGCGTATTCTGCATGCCATAGCATGCGCTTTGTGCCACAGACAGCTCTCAACAAATCCATCAATTCTTCACATCTACCTTTTTTATTCGTACCTATTTTTTAGTTATTTCTCTACTCTATAGTTTTCTGTTATTTGCGCTGTGTTGACCTTCAATGATTTTTAACAATGATTTTTCACTTGAAATTCAACAGCACAAATTGGCGAAAGGTCCGTTTTTTTTTTTGCTGCCACACACGCACACCTACAAACTGTTTCCTTCTGCGCTTCATTATTTAGCAATTAATCGCGGTTGTTGAGAAAAAAAAACTCAGCGTACTAGGCACACATTGCAATTTTTTTTTCTTTTTTTTTTTTAAAGGTTTTTTTTTTTTTTTTTGTCTACTTTAGTTACCTTCATTGTCTCTGAGGTTACACCAAATTCTAAAAAACGAAATCAGTTTTGTGTATCTCTTTTTCTTCGAGGTTTTGTTTGCATTTGCACGACATGAACACTTCTAATTTTTTTTTAGCACCGCGACGTTTCTGTTTTTTGTTTTTTGTTTTTTTTTTCTTGGCCACTTCTGCGAAAGCAACTATTCAGATTTTACCTTTGCGTAGCACCAACAATACAGTTTTTACGCCGCTTGACTTTCCCAACCTCCATTGCTAACGGCATTTCTGGCTACTGGGAAATGTCGCTGCTCCGCTAAGTCAACTAGTTTTTTAGCACAATAAAAAAAAAAAAAAAAAAAATGGCAATGCTGTCTGTCTGTAGTGGTTGCCGATGTTGGTGAGGAAAATGAATCGCAGTTGTACCCTCGTCGAGCGCTTTGCTCGCTAATTCTAGTTATCCTGATTGTCCTGCTTTCGTTTCAACGTGTTTTTTGTTTTTTGTCACTTTCCTGGAAGTTTGTTTGGAAAAAATGCATCGGGCAATTAACCTCGCCAAGTTAAGAAGTTGACTGCTGTTAGTACAGCACAAAAAACGCTAAGCATTCAACTATTGACTATTAGCTGTTGGTACGTTTTTTAGCCTCGGTAAATGGGCTGTCATAGATACAGGAAAATTTGAGATATTTTCTCTTAATTTTTGCCTTTTTTTCCACTAAGTACTTGCCACATGAAGGACATTTCATCCCAAAGCAGTCGCGTTTTTGTCGTGACAATAATCTATCAATGCGAATATGTACATATGTACACGGGACATACTAAACTAAGCAACATGAAAAGTTATCATCTGAGGTCGTAAAACTATTTATAAATGTTCTCGTGGTCAAATTCATAGACACAATGCTACCAAAGTTATCCTCTATTAAGCCCTACATTGTACAGTATATAATCCAAAAAGGGAATCTTGTAAAGCGGCAAGCACAATGATCAGTTGAGTAATTTTTAGCAAAAAAAACCGACTTAAAAATATATATATATAGTGAAACCTCTCCTAACCTCTCTCTATTAGACGGACATCTCCCTTGGACGGACATTTTTTCCTATACCAAGTTTTAAGTATAAATTTCGGAACAAATTACTCTCTCTTAAGCGGACACTCTCTTGGCCGGACGCGGACAGTTATTTTGCATAAAATTGACACAAAAAACTCTATTGAGCGGACGCGAACCTCTTATCAACGGACATTAAGGTTTCTTTTCATAACAAATCAAACAAAAACCTCCGTTGAGCGGACGCGAACTCCTCATAGGCGGACTACTAAATGGAGAAAGGGGACTTCCCGCATAAAATGTGATTGTTATGCACACATTTAGTTTGGTTTGCGCAGTGGTTTAGGTTCGTTATTTGAATTATCAGAAACCCTTGGAGAATCCAATTCCAATTCTGATGAATTTATAACAATAGATAATAATAAATGCATGGACCGAAAATTTAGATTTCTGGTTGGATTTTGTTACTGATAAAAACATGAAAACCATTGATGAAAAAGGTACTGACACTGAAAAAAATTAGAAATAGAACTTACTTCAATCGACAATTTCCCAGTTTTTTATGTAATGAATCTATGGTTTTATGTAGTTTATGGACTGAAATGTAATATTTATTTTTATTTTGTTATTACTTAATATGTACTTACGCACATAAATGAAATATGCACTTTTGAAAAAATACCTGCACATTTTTGTTCAAATGAGAAAAAAGTGACTATTCATTTAATTAAAACATTAAAAAGTTCTAAAATAAGCTTCCCTCCCATTGAGCGGACACCTCTCCTGGGCGGACAAAAAATGACTGACGGTGAGTGTCCGCCCATGGGAGGTTTCACTGTATATATCTATATATTTCATGTTTCAATTTCGGATCTTAACCAGATTAGTATGGGACCACCTCTAAGACACTACCTTTCCGATGCAAAAAGAATTATCGAAATCGGTTGACGTGGTCCAAAGTTATGCGGTAACATACATAAAAAAAAATAAAAATAAAAAAATATTCCGACGAACTGATAACCTCCTCCTTTTTTGGAAGTCGGCTAAAAATATAATGTCGAACAGACAGGCGCATTAACAGCCGACTCACGTAAAACGCTGTCAAGGCTAGAAGACAGTTGCTAAAGTGTACTGGACAAACTATGAACCGGTAACAATGTTTCCATGTAGTACCCTCAAGGCTATGAGCGCCTTTATTGTAACGGAGGGGTTGATACTCTCACGAAATGCGGAACACAACGGAGCTTGTATGGCCCTCAGCGGTAGAGCTTCTATGAAGGTGGGAAGACTCTAGAATGTTAGAGGCAGTGCACTGCGACCTTAGGTCTACTGTGCCCTCCCTAAGTTTGCGATAGCATGTTTGAAAGAGTAAGAGACAATCATTACATTTATAAGTCCGTATCTAGGATTCTCTGAAGGACTGCTTAATGTTGGTCGAGAGGTTTTACTTAACAGGGCACCGAGAATACGAACTGAAAGTTTTGTAGTCTAGCTGGGGAAACCCCAGAGCAGGTACCACGTAATTTCCCATAAATAGCCACAAAGGGCCATTTTGCCAACTCTCAATTTTTGACAAAAATCTATCGTAGACAATTGTCCATTCTAGCAACTATCGTGAAAGTTCTTTTCTTTCTTTCGAAAGACTATTTTAATTATCTGCTAACAAGGAGGTCTTAGCGTTATTCTGTTTGTCTCTTTGCAATACGTCTTCTAAACATGACAATACTAAAAATTAAATTAAAAAAGGAAAGAATAGGTATATAGTTAAGAAAGCAAAAGTAAAAAAATGAGTTTTTAAAAATAAATTAAGTGTAAAATAATTATTTAAATGTATCTATTAAAAAAAAAAATACGTTTATATAATTTAAAATAAAACTACAAACAAAAATAAAAATAAATAAATACCATAAGCTTTTAAAAATGAAATGATTAAAAAATATATTTTTCCCCCTTTAAACAAATAAAGTCTAAGAATTAAATAAAAAAATTAATTATTAAAAGAACATTAAATAAAAAACAATAAAGTTTCTAAAAATTCAGATAAAAATATTTTTCATTTTGAAACAATAAAATCAAAAATTAAAGAAAATTAAAAAAATAATGAAATAAAAAAGTAAAAAAATACATAAAAAAAGTTTTGGAAAATAAAATGAAAATAAAGAAATATATTTCTGCTTTCGTAGCAGATTAAACACTTTTTCAAACTACCTTGCCTATGTTTTTGAATTATCTTATACAAGACCTTCCTGACTTTCTCAGCCAGAATTGAGCTGTTAGAGTACGTCCACACTGCAAGTCGAGCAAAGCAAGGCGGGGAAAATGAGGCGAATGCCACACTGAATGAGACGAAGTGGAGCTTTTCGTATGGCTGCAAGGGTACCAAAAAACATACATACCTGTAATAAAAAGCGGATATATATTGGATAGATAGATTTATTCCAATAGATTTGTCGAAAAATAGGCTGTCTTAATGCAAAGTATTAGTCTCTTTTCTTTCTAAGCCATGACATGAAGTAATGTCCTATATGCGCAACCATAAGAAATGCAAATTTTTAATATATATATATTTTTTTAGATAATTACAGGGAATTGTTAGGAGCATATTTACATATGAATGCCTCGCAAGACTAGATAAGTGGGAAACAATTAGTATGTTCGGTAGTTGACGATCTTTTATTGTTTCCAAAGAAGTTTTTATTTTTCGAGATTTTTTTCTGTTCAGACCTATCACTAATGGCTTTGACCACAAAAAAATTTAGAACAAAAATGAGTAGTGATCTCATTTCTGTCTTTAATACCATTCTCAAGCATGAATGGAAGCAACGCTCAACGAAGTTACGGAAAATTAACACTTCTGTCATAGGAATGACCGATACCTCGTGAAAGGATTTCGTATGATGTGCAGACCATAAAAATCGTCTATCGCACATGTACAAATTAATGTGAAATAAAAATCAGTACCTAATGAAATGCTCACGTAACGCTGTTATTTAACCAGAAGTACTTTAAGATTTTTCAGAATTTTGACTCTATTCGAAAAAGTGGTTTGACATTTCATTAACGATTACATGCTACTGCACCGCATGGCCCACTTCAAAGTAGACACCGGCAACTTAGCAACACTGATTTCCATTTAATTCTTAATTACGAGCTAGCCACATGTAAATTACGTAGTATTCTTAGGCTCACATAGTCTTGCAATTTACGCATGCTCCTGCGAAATTATGTACTAAGTACAAACCTGCACACAGCACAACACCCGCTAGCAATTTGAGATTAATTTGTGTGAATCGAATTAACGACATTACAACCAGAAATGTGTAAATGGTCTCATTGCTACCAAACGGCTACGCCAAGAGATCATCAAAAAGGCCGTCAACAAGGAGCGTAGCTATGAGCGCATTGAGACGTCAAAATAACAGGACGCATGAATGTTTCAAAAGATGTGCGAAACGACAACAGACGTCGCAAAGGCAATACTTGTGGCACACAAAATTAAAAAAAAATAATCTATGTATAAGTTTACAATCTCTCCATTTTACATTTATGGCCATTAGGGTGGTCCAAAATAAGTACAGTCGGAATTTTAATGCTCTCAGCCCCTAGGATTGTTCTATACCGAAAAAAATTTTACCCCTGTATTTTTATGTTGAAATAAAACAAATATTTACAGGTCGCTCAAAGCGCTCAAATTTTTCCATGTATTTTAAGGCCCGTCTGCAGCTCTCAAGAAAAACTAAAAATTGATATCTACATATAAAAATTTACGCACAAGAAATGGAAAAGAAATTTTCTTCTTCTTAAAAAAGAAACGCACGTATTTTTATTTCTTCAGGAAAATTTACAGCAACCGCAACTTTTCCCAAAACAGAAATAGACAAAATATTTTTTGTGATTTTTCTTGAGAACTGCATGCGGGCCTTCATATAGGGAAAAACAATTTTTCGTAGAAGTAGTATAGAATTCTTGAAAATTAAAAATTCTTCAAGGGGAAAACTTTGTTTCTCTACAGGACACTTTCAATGATAATTCCTAATGGTTTGTTAAACATTTTTTAATATTAACATATTTTTATAGGTTCCCTAAAACTTTAAGAAAATACAATGACGGGACCCATAAAAAAATTTAAACATTTGGGTATTTTTACTGGAACCAAATTCTGGGATAGAGTCTTTTTCAATAAAATTCTGAAATAGAGCGTTTTGGAATTTTTTTTTGAGATAGGGCATTTTCGAGCTGGCTGCCGAGATAGGTCGATCTTCCACTCAGCAGTCGAAAAGAAAAAAAAAACAGGGGAATATTGTTTGCGATTTAGAACAATCCTAGGGGGTGATAGCCCAAAAAGTCCGACTTTACTTTTTCCCCACTCACATGCATTTTTGGAACACCCTAATGTGCATACATACTTATATACTTGGTGCCCATGCAGTTAGTACTCACTTTAGTACGCAGCCAATTGACCTTCTACTTTTATTGTGGGTTTGCTAGCCAGCTAAGTATGTGTCTGCTTAGTTGTTTTTGTTGCGCGAAGTGTTTGTTGTTAGTGCAGCGCAGTGGTAGCCACATGAATGCAGCTCATTAGAAACACATGAAAATACCGAAGATAAGCAGAAAGCAAATAGCAACACTAAAACTGCGAATTAATAGGACTACAAACACCAGCGTGCAGGACTTGTCTTCGTTGAACTCCACATACATATGTACATACATACATAAATACGAGTACATATATCACTGTACAGTCGGTCGCAAAAGGCAAATGACATGCCAACAATACCCGTTGAAGATTTGCTACGGTGGTTGGTAACCGCGAACAGTAACTTTGATATGCGAGTTTTTCAAATATTCTTGGGCATTTTTTGTTGTTGTGTTTTGTATGTATGTATGTATAGTCAACGTTTTTGTTAGCCATTTACTGGGAATTATGAAGTCTTTACAAGTTTATGAGCCTGAAAATGGCCATTCAAAGTGGCTTACATATGTTGATGTGTTAGTTGTTGGCATGAATGTCCAGGGAAAACCTCAATAAACGATATTTTTCTCCTTCCAGTTTTTATGTGGTATGCACACTTCTACATATGTAGGTGTTTTAATAAATTTATTTTAGTTGTGAATTTATTAGAAAAATTCCATTTTGGGACGAGCATTTTCTTTGCTTGGGGTTATTTATATTCTCTGAGGCCTTAAGAAGTAGATGCTGTAGGGAAATTGCTCAAAATTGGCATAAGAATGTTACTCCTTTTAGCAGAAAAATTTGTTTATATAAGAAAGATGTAAAATGTGTATATCTTAGCAACCGATTTACTATAAAATTTTTGTATACGCATTGCTTTTCTATCTCACTAAGCAACGCATTGAAAATTTTTGAAATCGTTCCCATATAACGGAATTTAAAAAAATTAATAGGTACGATATTTCAGTAGTTACTGGAGCCAAATCTTAAATTTTAGAGCACAAAGTTGGCACAAGGAATCCTCTATAAAACGAACCTTGACAAAACGAAAAACTCAATATAAAAACATCTCCTGAGTCCTCTAGCAAAACCTCGTTTTCGCAAAATTTTCTACACAAAAATGCTGGATTGATGCAACAAAAAAATGAGCGTGAAAACCTTAGGAATATATCGAGCCATAATCGTCAAAATAACGTAAGCGACATTTTTTTCAATTATTTTTTTTTTGATGCAGAAACATTCCTAGAGCATCTAAATGCATTTCTGCATTTCTGCATCAAAAAGAAAATTAAAAAAAACGTCGCTTACGCTATTTTGGCGGTTAGGACTCGACATAGTGAAATCGTAATATTTTGACTTTTAAAGTATGTTCTCATATAAATATAACCTCAATCAAAGCGAATTTTGAAGTCTAGAAGCTTAGAGAAAGAAGTCTGATGAGGAGATGTGGTGATCTCCGAAATAGTAGCTTTAACTGCTACCGCTTAAACTTTGCTATTTTTTCCATTTTTCCTTCAAAACAAAATCGTGGTACAAAGCTCCATAACACTATTGAAATAAACATTGATACTCCACGATAAAATTCTTTAAAAATTTTGCATTTTTAGTTGTTTTGACATTCTATAAATATAACGAAAAAATTTATATAACCAATCATTTTTCCAACCACTTCAAGTTCGTTATATTGAGGTTTCACTGTATATCAAGTATTGTTTTTAGCAAGAAATTGTGTTCTTATAAAATTTTTTAAATGCGCGTGGCACCTTAGTAACCGTTTCACAAATTTCTACCAAATTTAGCACAACAATTAATTTGGGTCTCCCCATTCAATACGTTGAAAAGTCCCTAACCCTGACAGTCAAAGATACGAGCAATATACGCTCTCCTAATAAATGTTAGCAATACCTCCCGAGTACATTATTGAAACCTTCCTTGATCTAAGATTTTGATCTGGAAACCCTAAGTGGAAAATATAGGCGAAAACCTCATTCCTTTTTAAACTTGCTTAGTACTTTATAAAGTGCTCTGAAGTTACCATTCTGCGAGCTATTACTTAAATCTAAGCACCCATTTATTTGCAAAGTTATGTCTGAACTAATTGCGACTATTCCATCTTTAGTCGATTTAGTATCCATACCACCACACAAACGCATTCGCCAGCGGAACACCTGGTGCCGCCCGCGCCACGGCACCTCATCAACACTGACCAGTATAGCAATTACAACACTTAACATTATTTGACATCATTGTGGCAATAATACATTTCAAACAATTCAATTATAAACGGAAAAAGAGACAAAATGCGAAACAATAAAATGCCCAATTAACCTCGACAATTTTCAGTATTTAATTGTTCAAATCGCTGCGTAATAGTAAGTGCCACCCACCCACAAAAGCAGTGCGAAAATGCCAACAGGCAACAGCAACAACAACAATTAGTATAATATCCCTTTTAACACGTACAACCCCACCGAGGCAACAACGGCCAGGATTAAAACAACAATAAAGACACGGCTGTGGTTGTGCATGCGCTCTGTAAATTTGTATGTAGTATGTATGTATGTACATATGCAGTTGTTTCGCAAATTAATTGATTGAAATTAATGCTTTGTGATTTTGTAAATGAATTGATACACACGTAGCCGTCGGGTACTGGTAGATACTAACATCCACCCACCGCTTTCGGTTGACAATCGCCAGCCGTTTAAAACCGCAAAACACAATCAATTTACGCCGTTCCTATCCTATAAATCCTTAACACTTCGTTCGATCTATACGCACCGTTTAAAATATACCTTTCCCTTATTCCTTGATTTGCGAAGCGCGAGGAGAAATATGCGTACACACATACCCGCATGTGTAATTTATGTCCTTTCGTTTCTGATACTTTTGCATTGTTGCCAATATTGTCGTTTACCCGTAGCAGTCAGCCATCGGCAGCAATAAAATTCTATGTATATCCGTGAAAGGGCGATTCACACACAATATATGTATGCTTAGGTGTGTATTCAAGGTATGTACATATGTATGTATATACACCACCCACGCGATTAGGAATGAGATAATCTGCAATATCCTGTGCGGCCATATGAATGTTGGGATTGCACGCAGCGAGTAAATACTGCATTCCGATTCATAAATTAAAGCGAAAGAAATCGCTATTTCGGTTGAAATAGTTGAAATGTGCTCCGTGATACACCATTAATACCGATTATTTCCATACCACTTAGTTTTGCTGTTAAATTTTATGCTATTTATTTCAATCGATCAAGAGGCCTGCCCTAAATTCTCATGGAAGAGCTTTGGCGTTTATTTTGCGCCAAAAGTGAAAATGCGGAAAGATCGGTTTCCATCTAGGAATCTGCATGATGCATGGGTACGGTGACCAGATTTCTGTGTACAAAAATAAGAGCTCGAATCGTAACATCCGTTCACGGATCGAAAAGGATACGAAAGAAAATTACGTGATACGTCAGGCAATATAAGCTGAATGGGACAAAGAGTACGTTCACGTATGCCATAATCCGAAAAATGTGTTTTTACGTGACGAGTAATACGATAACGTATGTTACGATTCGAGCCCAGTTTTTCAAAATTGTATTTTTGATGAAGAAGCGGAAATATAACCGTGTTCTAGGAAACCCTTTATTATTTGATCGTTAAAAACTTTACGATAAAAGACATTAGACACCTCCGAGGCCTTGTAAATACCCCCAATTCATGTACTGGCATTGTTGTTGTTGTTTCCGCATGATATGTGCCCGGTTTATAAACTAATTCCAATTCTATTTTTTCAATTTTTAGCTTAAAAAAAACCAATTTACTTTTCCTTTGATAATCCTAAAATATATACAGTGACGAGCAAAACTGTAACATGGTTTAACACTTTTTGTTTCAGCCACCCCTATATTTCCAAGTTCTACGACTTTCATACTTTTGCTGTATATTCTTGTTGGTACATCCCTACTCCCTCTCTCATAACGATTTGAAGTCAATACAACAACAATAAAAAACCAGCAGACAAAAATGTAAATTAAGGCAGATGTTACTGTTTTGCACTCACTCTCAGTTTTGCATTTGACTGTTATCTTTTACTTAGTTGGAAGTCAGATGACTTTTTTCTATATTGTAATTTATTGAAGAAGTGATCACCAGTAAATAACATAGTTAATCAGGAACCATAAATGTAAATATGTAATAGATTTACTGCGGAAAGGCGGAACCGCACGAAAAGTGGCAAAAAATTTTGGAATTTGCTACTTGAAAATGTTAAGACTTAGAAAAAATATAGCCTAAAGTGTTCCCAAGGACAAAGGAAGTCTGTTAAAAAATATTACGGTACGATATCTTGTGAACTTAGAAGCAAGTAGCGATGCAGCCACTATTACAGAAGCGCTTAAGGTATTAAACTTTAATGCAAATCAATAGACAGCGAGGCGAAGAATTGCCAAATTGAGCCCAAAGGCATCATAAAGAAGAAAAAAGCAAATTTGATCAAAATACATGCGCGAGTGTGGTAGAGTTTTGCTGCATCGCACGAAACCCGGACCGTTGCATATTGGGATATGTTAGGCCGTTCAGAATGCAATAAAAAACATATTTTTAAGTTTCAATTGAAGGTTATTTGGTCTGACAAGACTAAATTAATCGCTTTCAATCAGATGGCCGGGCATGGTATTGGATTAAAGACCCAAATTAAGCCTAAGCGCATCATGTACTGCAAACAGTGAATCACAGTGGTAGGATCTTAATTGTTTGGGGTTGTATTTCAAAAATTTTGTTGGTCCGTTAGTACGCATTATGCGTAAGGAACAGTATCTGTTCATATTTCAACAAAATTTGCAAGATGTAGTCGAAAAATGAGAGTTTCTGCTGAAAAATCAGCCAAAACATACTGCATATGTTCGCAAAGCCTGGATACAAAAGCAAAAATTTGCTAATTTGAAATGACCTCCACAAACCGCGGACATGAATCTCATCGAGAATTTGCAAAATCAACTAAAAGCACAGCTTAATAAGTATCAAAGTCCGTAATATCGAGTACATGAGCTGTGAAAGCAAACTAACGATATACCTCCAGAATTTTTACAAAGATACAAATAAGGTATGCCAAATCACATCCAGGAACTGAAATAGGCAAAAGAGTACTGAACATTGTGTTAGTAGTTCTTTTTTTCGTGAAAATTGTTAAAAAGCTCTTAAAAATATATGAGTGCAAAACTGTAACATCTGCCTTAATTTACATTATTGTCTGCTGTTTTTTTTATTGTTGTTGTATGTACCAACAAGAATATACAGCAAAAGTATGAAAGTCGTTAGAACTTGGAAATATAGGGGTGGCTGAAACAAAAAGTGTTAAACCATGTTACAGTTTTGCTCGTCACTGTACATACTCGTATATGCAAAGATTTCGCCTATATCCGGTGCACACCATCTGTCTGCCTTTGCATTTGCGGAAACGCACATAATACAAAATACGTAAACACTTGAATAAGATGCTTAGAATTTTAAAATAAAACATCAAATTACAGCAAATTAATAGCAAAATGAATGCTAATGCAATTTTACTTAGTTACTTAAGTTTTTAGTTGGTACATTTAGTAAAGTCTGCGGCGGCCATATGCCAAGATCAAAGTGACGACATAATTGAGCGATCACTTAACAGCTCGAAGGCAATCATCAAAAAAAAAAAAAAAAAAGACCACAAATTTAAACATACAAGTTTACACGCAATTACAAGCCATCGAAATTAGGCAGCCACAAGAACAGGACCACTTACATACAAGCAATCGTCAACATATTAGATCGCACTTTCCCTCCACGACATACATACATCTATACATAAAAATTTATACAAAACTCATGTTTATAGAATTTATAGCAACCGCATGATATGCCACTGATCTTTCCTTGCTCTCTCGCTTCATTCGTGTTCCTTCCGTCTGTGTTTGTTATTGCTGCAATGGACTGCTAATTGGTTTTTAAGTAGATACGGAACTGCGGCGTTGACGTTGTGTGGCGACATTCTTGAACTGCCTGCCTGCCTGCCTGCCAGCCAGCTACCACACAGGCAAAAACTACCACCCTGCCGGCAGGCAAGCCATGTCTAGCAGCTATAATCTCAAGTGGCTTTCAATCTCTCTTTGTCCACGGACGGACGGACGGACTAGCTACTTGACTAATTTTTATGTGCCACAAAATCACATGTGGCGGCTTTGGAGCATCACATTTTGTATTAAATTAGCTCGCTGACGGACTGGCGCTACGGAAGTATTTCACAGATGAAATGAAAAGCATACATATTTACATATATACTCGACCACAGTGCATTGCCGCAATATTTCATGTTTATGAATAATGCATTCCCTGCGAAATACTTAAATGCTCTTAATGCACTAAATGTAACAATTAAAATGCATAAGACAGTTTTATTTGATTTTTTTTTGTTTCTTTAATTAAAAGGCGAAATATGTCATTATTGACAGTTGAATGTTGAGGAAATTGTGAGTACACCAATATTTAGTCTGTTCCAATAGCAGTCCGGTTTACAGGATTTAGTCAGAACTTACAGGAAGTCGTTCCTATTGACATAAAACCTGTAAGTGGGAACACATTTGAGAGAGTAACTGAGCAACTGTTCCTAGTCAGAAGTTACAGGATTTAGTCCGGAGATTTTTTTCCTGTAAGTTCATGAAAAGTGTCAAACGATCAGCTGATTTACATGTGCAAACAAAAACAGAAAGCGGTGAAAGCAAAGAACCTTATATTTGTTATAAAATGGAAGTAAACAACGAAATATTTAAATATGTATAGATTTTATTAATTATT
The DNA here is from genome assembly GCF_013731165.1 of Rhagoletis pomonella. Lineage (NCBI taxonomy): Eukaryota > Metazoa > Arthropoda > Insecta > Diptera > Tephritidae > Rhagoletis > Rhagoletis pomonella. The sequence continues at coordinate 15,095 of NW_023461806.1, forward strand.
TAGTGATATTTCAGCCAAATCAGTGTAGTGCCAATGACATGTAAACAAACCGTCTGACGTTTTTACAGGAAATAGTGCTTTTTGCGTTCCTATGCACTTCTGCATCTGTTCTCCTTTTACTCTCATTTGAGAGCGTAAAATTGTAGTTTGACAGTTCCACAGGTTTTAGTCCGAAGTTCAAAGGAACAGACTAATTGTTAGAGTTCTGCACTCCTCAACCGAATATCTATCTAAGGGTAAGAACATGGTGGAGCGGCGAGCAAAGAGCATCGAGCAAAGCGTCGATTTCAAACGCATATGTTTCAATGGGAAGGCGCATAGTGAAGAGCAAAGCTTGCGTGCACGTTCGTAAATAATTGAAGCTATGCTCGATGCTAGCTTTTCGCTTTGCTCGCCGCTCCACTATGTTTTGGCTCTAAGAATGCTTGCAATGACGCAACGCGAGCTATGAATGCGAAGAGCTTGAAACGCTTAACTTAGGCCCACTTTTATTTTTATTATTTTGCATACCAAAAATGTGTTGGTTCTCCAATTGAGATACATTTGGAAATCCACATCCAATTTTTTGGTACCGAACCAGCCTATCCACTTTTCTCAGTTTTATACGATGGGTTCCGTGGGTCCCGATTAGAGATGGGTGCGGGCCAAATATTCTAACCCAATTCCATCTATCCCGGCATTAAATTTTTAGATCTCGGATATGCCGCACAGCGGGTTACATGTCTATCACTAAATAAAATTTACATTCCTTTCAAATTAATTTTCAACAATATACTCTTACTTCTGTCTTTTACGAATACTATACTTTCGTCGAACTGAAAGATCCGGCATCTTCTAGTTATTCTGTTTTGCTTTGTTGTTCGTTTTTAAGGAAGATTTTCTGAATTTTTTTTGAATTTGTGGGGTTTATTGGAAGTGTCGGGAAACGATTTTTTCCTGTCCTGCCCGTAAATTTTTAGACTTTCCATATCCCGTGTCCATCGTTAGTTCTCCCTCTTAAGAGATAATTAAACTTTGTTAGCTTACTATCGTCCAGTATGCCATCTCGACTGTGGCTCGGAAATTCGTTTCAAAATACAGGTCCGGTAGCTTGAAGTCAATCCGCCTAAAGAGTATTGACGCTATACTACTGTGCCCGTAGGAACTTTGATTTTCTCAAGTTTTCGAAGAATAGCTCTCTAGAAATCTTAGGACTATTCTTAACGCAATGAATTGCACTTCTTTCTCGTTTCGAAAAATTCAGTAAAAGTCATTCCGTAAATTTCCAAGCTTGTCGGTCATATTTTCAGTGTAAAATGCCACGTTATCTAGTATATCTCTGACGAGTGGTATGCTTCACATATGTACTTATTATATCGGCCAGTTGCCAGCTAAGACCACATCGGTAGCAGTTAAGCCTTTTGCTTAGATAGTGAATACAGAAATGGCTGAGGAACTCCTTTAAACGCAATCGCTTTCGTTCACATTTCCTTGACCTGTAATGCTTTTTTTGATTTTTTTTAAGTAATATTCTTAGTTTATAGCAGAGTCTCTATGAAACCGAAAAATAAATTTTGTTTACTTATTCATATTAAAAAGTGTATTAATGAAAATACTATCCGACACAGTCTGTCTTGCCATTTATCAGCGATTTAACACGCCGCACTGCCCTCCGCGAACAATAGCGATTTTAGAGATCACAATGGTTTCCGGAAAAAATATCCCGACACGCTTCCATATTAACTTGTTCCAGAATACAACCCTTTAGCACACCCCTTTCGCTTTGTTCATCTTCGAATAGAGTATTTTTGCGAATTCAAACATAAACTCTTTTACATTATTCCTAGTCATGGTCGGAACGTTTGAGAAAAGGCATTTCTTTGCAAAATAAACATATAAACAAATACAAACAAACAGTTAAACAAACCGGCCGCTGAACATTCCCATTTAATATTTAAGTTTTTAGTTAACTTTATGCGCCGATTAGCCGAGCTAAACGCAGTTAAGCCGCTCAATGACCCTCGCAGTACTCAGTCGCAGGTAGCCAGTCCACAGTTCCAGCAAATACTGTCCGAGCATATGCAAATTCGATTATATCCTTACGGACGGACGTTCATGATCGTCATGAATCCGGCGATTAAGAGCGCATTATCCGTACAACAGAACTCACCCCTTTCCTTTAACCAAAAACACACTGGAGTTCTTTCAAGCGACCACGCCTTTTACTGTCCGACGCTTTAATCCTTTCATTTCTCGCTCGCTCGCAATGAGCAAATACATTATTTACATACATACATACATACCTGAAGTAAGCGTAAAGGCTTAAATTGAAACGACAACTGATCGTCGTCCCCTTTCAAATGCATCCTTCACGCTCACCAGCACCGACTGCTCAGTGTATATTTGTTGGCAGCATATATGTACATAGAAGGCGTAACGCCTACGCAGACGCGCCCACACGCCTCTGGTCGACCGATCATTTTCAATATTTGCTAATCCGTTTATGTCGAAAATGAAGTCAAACATTTAGAAGGATTAGTACTTGGCAATTTTCGCAAAAGGCCAAACAAAGCCAGCGCCGCAGCAAGCCAAGCGAAAAAAAGGGGTAGGCGCACGCAAAGGATTGAGCGTGTCGAGCGCAGTTATTGAAAACCTTTAAGCTACAAATGTGAGGGGTACGGTACGCCAAAGCAGAGCGAGCGTGCAGTTGTGTGTGCACGAATTTGCAAGTGCATGAAGCGTGCAAGAGAGATTCGCACGGCCAACAATGCAACTGCTGATAGGGTTGCTAATTCTTCCACAGCTACTTGTCCACTCAGTTGTTGGATAGATAGATAGCTCGGTCGCTGCGGCATTGTTTGAGCGTAAGGATGTGGTGATGTCGCTGCCGATTTGAATAGGAAAGGGTACTACACAACGAGTTTGGGGTTATGAGCACGAGCAGTGGCAAAGGTCGATGAGAATTGGGAATTAAGAAAAATAGTCAAATTATTTGATTCTCAGAAGTTATTTGTGCGCTTATTTATTTATGTACATATGTAGCTAGTTTGTAGCCGATTTTGGGAATTTGGAAGTGACAGAAGGTCGTTTGAAGTGTGCGCATACATGTGAATGTATGAAAGAAAATTTTGTATGGTTCTATAAATTGATTATTATATAAAAAGTAACAAAATTAAACATATGTATATTCGAATGTGGCATACCCAAGCCATTACTAAAATTCTTATCTATCAAGTGTTATATACCAAATTCGATTACATAGTCCCACTTCTCGTAGCGCAAATAAAAACAAAAATTTATGTGGATCTACCAATTTATCGTCGATTAGGCATTGTTTGTGAGAGAGTTAAATGATGTATCTCATATTAACAAAATTAATATTTTTTATTTACCCTCATCGATTTGTGAATAAAGTTCTTTTAAACTAATTTAGGAAAAAAAAGTAGATTTCTTGCGCCTGACATTGTGGTACTTATATCAATTACCTATGTATATATGGAATTCGTTTTTTTAAATACGTAGCAATCATAAATAAAGCCTTCTTCGACCCATTTTAATTGGTATCCATCACTTAATAATTCCCATAAATTATTAACAGGTGGCAACCCTCAAGATTTCCTACTACTTCTCCGTTTCACGCGCATATTTAAAAATTTCATAGAACTTATGCACATACACTTTAATTAAATTCGAATTTTCAAACAGGTGGCAAATCCTGTTCAAAATATTTTAAAACCAAAACCTTGTTAAACCTTTATGGTCACCCAAATTGTGATACATATTAAAATTATCTAATTCTCTTAATTCAAATTGAATTTAATTCTTAAATGGGGTGGCAACGCTTCTATCTACATGTAGTTTAGGAGTAAAGTCTTTTCAGAGCTATTTGTTCAAAACAGTTTCAAACTAAAACTTTGTTAAATCTTTTTCGTCGAAAAGTTTTTTTTTACATATAAAATACATAGAAAACTTTGAGCGCTTTAAGCAAAATATTTTTTGATTTCAAAATAAAAAATATGGGTTTAGTTTTTCGATATAGAACAAGCCTAGGGTTTGAGCGCATTAAAATTCCGACTTTACTTATTTTGGACCACTCTACTCTCCAATCAATCTCCCCGCGAAATGTCAAAAAGGTATTAACTTACGAAGCAGGATGAATTTCTAAGCAGTGTGACCGTTTTGATCCAAGAGGATCAAAAGTGATACATTTTTCGATGAAATTTGGAGGGGTACTTCTTTTTTTAAATTTTGATACTTTTCCAATCGTGTAAAAAAATTCCCGTAGAAGTTGAAAAACTTACCCGAGATGTTTACAGTTTTTTTCGCACATAATGCTAAAAGGGTGAATGAATTTACCGAGTTTCAAAACTACGTTGGCGTTAAAAAATTATAAAATTTTTCGAGTGTCAAACGTTCACCCCCTGAAAATTTAAATTTTATTAAGTCGACAAACTTGATATAAACTTCATGTTAAAAATTCATTATTTATTTTTGCCAAATATTTTGGATATCTCAATGCAAATCATACAAATTGCATAAGTTATATAACAATTTTGAAAGTAACTATTGACTTATATTGTCTTTTTTTGCCAAACTAAACCGTATGCCAAGCATTACTTGCACCGCAGAGACGTATGTACATATCAATAGCATATTTAAGTAAAGTCCAAATTTTAGAAATAAAGAAAATAATCCTCAATGTTATATTGATTTTTCTGTGCAAATAAAAAAGAGATTTAATTTTAATAGTGAAATTTGGAAAAGCCTGGCATGTATTGATCCATTGTCATATAAAGAAAGCGCTAATTCGACATTTTTAACAGTTTTAAACAATTTTCCTAACTTGTACAAAAAGGCGACAAAGAGAAAATTTGTATACATTGGCAGCTTTTGAAATTCGATAATAAAATAGATTGCATTGAAGTAAGCAAGGGGGAGCAAGCAAGCTAAAAACTAACTTCTTTTATTTTTAATTGGTAATTATTTGCCGCACAGCTCTGCCGTTGCAGAGCTCATTTTCTCAGATCTGAATTTGATCAAAACAAATAGAACAAAGTGCTTCACTTTTCCAACGATAGAATGCATAATGTTTTCGAAATGCCTTAAAAATGATTAAAAAATTTGAATTCTGAGTCCTATAAGTTCAAAAAGTATTTAAACTAAAAATAATATTATATACCATTTTTGCTGTTTCTATTACACTAATCCCTAGTAGAACTCATACAAGTAAGATATATTATTTTTTATTATTTTACTAGTACCAAGTACAACTGATACGTGTACCTTTTTGTAATCAATAGCTAAATGTTAAATTGTTTTGGAAAATGGGTTTTCATAAAAAAATATTGCCTTTATTTCATATTGATACTTTGATACTTTAAATAAAAAGTTAAATAATAGCTTGTAAAAAAGTGATACAATTAATACATTTTAAGTCCCTTCTCTGCTACAATTTTTCACAAGCCCGCGGTCACACTGTTTCTAATTGCAATTTGCAAATAAGCTACATACGTATATATTCTCGAAAGTGTTTCCACCCCAAATGCAAAACAAAAAACAATTACAATAGCATAAAAGTGTAAATTAACTTATTTATTTCAATTCCCTCAACATATGTTTTGCTGCAACAACCACTTTTTTTATAAGTTGAGTGAATACACCAGGTATGCGAGCACAAGTCTACTCATTGCACTAAGTATTTTCATGTTGATGACTCTTTCTCCTCAACTTTTACACCAATATGTAGACAAGTCAATGCTACGCTGCTTTGTAGTCATTTTTTTTTTAGTGGGTTCGTAACATTGCGAAGAAAACACACACAAACCTCATATCTGCTTTTCCCCTTTTTTCATTATTTTTTTTTTTTTTGTTCGGCATTTTACGCTCCTCAACCAGGTATTACCGCACCGCGGCTCTTTCACGCCATCAAAGCCAACAATTCGCAACTCATTTGCCCATTATGAAATTCTTAGCGATTCTTAGAGGCATTTATGTGCGCCATTCAAGCATCCTTTAGCATCCTTTTTAAGCCGCTGACGTTGCTTATGCCCGTCCCTTACATACATATACCGGCAACGGCGGCGACTTGCGTAAATGCCGCAAAGTTGGGCAACAATGTGTGTAAAGGCAATTTTTAGTTGGTTGTTGCCTGTTTTTTGCGCAGCCTTGCCGCTTGCAGTTTCTTTTTTATACAATACGTTTTTTACAACCTTTTATCCTTTTATGCGTTGTTTTTTTTTCCTTTTTTCTTCAACGGGTTGCGTATACTTTCACTGTGCAGTGGCAAAGCGGCGCGGCAAGGCACATCAGCGGGCAGTTTGACGATTGCGTTTTTTGGTTTGTTTACTTCACTTTTTGTTTTACTCTTTTTTTATATTTCGTTTACCACTGTTAGTATTAAAACACGTCCATAATGGGTCATTCAACCCGATTATGCAAGCTGTAGAAAAGAAAAGAAAATTGTCTTCGGCCTGATGAGAAACTATCCTTAGCAAAAAAAAAAAAAAAAAAAAAAACAGTAAAACACGGTTGCATTGCATAAATGCCAACGCGTTGGCGTTTTGGCCGCTGCTGCTGGGTGTTACCTGCAAGCGGCGGTTAGCCGACAAATTGTCGATGGCTTCTGCCATTACAGTTGCGAGGTTAAAGTGTTAATGGTGTTGTTTTTGTTGTTTTGGTAGGAAAGTGAGTGAGAAGAGAAATGAAAATTGCGTCAAAGGCGTAAAGAAAAGGTTACATGAAAAGGCGTAAATTTGACGATTTCGGGTTAAATTTTTGCAAACGAATTTACTGTCAGTGTAATTTGAAGCGTTGAGCGAGTGGAAAGCCATGCGTTAAGCATCGAAGGACACACTTGAAATGGCGATTCGAAGGGTTTTGTTGCGCTCAAAGGCTAAAGTAAAAGAGTTTTCGGAATAAGCCGTTGTTGCATAAAAGGGGAAAATGCGTGTTTTTTTTCTCTAATACAAACAGAAAACTCAACAATCTTTTTACTTTTGTTTCACACTTTTTTCTTATTCTTTTATTTAGTCGACTCTTTCGCTGGAAGAGTTATGAAATTTTACGTAAACGCATGCAATAGTCGAAGGATATTGGCGAACTTAGAGACTGGCTGTTATTTTGCTACTATCTTTGCCTAAAATATATCCAATGAAATTGAAAAGAGATTTGACATTGACGGCTTGAGAAAGGGGCAATAATGGGCGACAGTGATGCCTGCTGTATTTACTTGGAATTCAAACGTTTCTATTGAAATTAACTCTAAGTTAACTTCTTGGTTAGCACTGTTGACATAACATTGCATAAAATTTAGACAAAGGCTTAAATGGAAATATTAGTGATGCTTATGGCTTTTTAGAAGGAAGATCGTACGGCTTTTGGGCGGGAAGTGGGATTTTTTTAATGGAAAATATCTTTGTTATATGTACATACATATGTATTTATGTACCTACAAACATAGTCAGATGATTAAAATTTAATCGACTAAAAACAGTGTAATTCACATCATATAGTCGCGTCTTGTTTCGTATGCAAATGGGAAAACGAATATATACACCACGGCTCACTTGAATACACTCTAAAAAAAAAATTGTGTTTCCTCTCCTACTTTGTTCAAATTTACACACCGTGTTAACAAAATTAAACACTTCTTGCTTACTTTCACATATCAAATGTGTTGCGTAGAGCAAAATTGCACATAAAATGTTTGAAATTTATTAAATATGGGCACTTAATGTTTATTATTAGTAGAAAATGCATTTTTACATTCAAAATGTTTGCAATTTTAAACATTTAATTTGTAAACATGTATGTATACATACATACAGTATCGGTCATATCTATAGCACGCCATTTCAAAGTGATATTGGCTGCATTT
>NW_023461807.1:0-22949 GCF_013731165.1 Rhagoletis pomonella
TTGGCCCTTTAATTTTTTTAGTGTTCAAGGACCCGGGGTCCTTTACTTGTATATATATATATATATATATATATATATATATATGTACATATATATATATATGTATATATATATATATGTGTGTGTGTGTGTATAAATGTTAATATGTATTTTATTTACTTTATGTATGTGTCTAAATATACGAATTTACCTCTTTGAAATGGTAGCAAAGTTTCTCTTCCTATCACCCTCATATTTTTGACCATTTCCGTCATCGAGTCTAATATTTTGACCTGCTCATCAATTGGTAGACCGTAGGCGTGGCACCGTGTTCTTGAGTCTGCGTGTGGAACCCTGACGTTCATCACGTCAAACCAATCGTTAGTCTTAAAATGGTATATTTGAAGTGATATAGTTTAAAATATACGTAAATATATAAATGTGTATAAATCTTACCAATTTAAATAATTCAGAGCACTCATTCCAGTTGTGGCTACTTAAATGCCCCAAGCCTGCTGCCCTCGTAATTGCCTGCGCCACTGTGTGTGAAAACAATTTTGCAGCCGTTTTCAGCTACGTTCCAGCTACGTTGATGTGGTTTGCTGAAATTTTATGAGTTATTGTCAAATCCTTCGAGGTACATGACAATAACTCTAAAATTACTTCTTTCTTCACTTCCTTGCCTTTTATCATAAACCCTTGGTCAAGGAAGTGATTGCGCAGTAGCTTAAGCATGTGAGGAACGTCTGCAAACGTGAAAATTTGCTGTTCGTCAAAAACAAACCTGTAATGGCGTAATGTGTTACAAAGTGTGAAATAAACCAAAAAATCAATTTATAATTTGTTAAACTTACCACGGCCTCTCTTCATGCACTCCAAGCTCGTTAAGCAGGGAACTGTTTGTACCGCCAAGGTCGCACACAACCGCCACAACGTTGTACCCGCAATCTTTTGTTTTTTGTAATATATTACAAAGCACGTCGTTCGTCATTTTGCAGTCGAAGTCGTAAAATACCGGCTGTTTCCATTTAGATACGAGTCCTGACGAATAAAATGAATGTAATAATTTAAATTTTATTAAATGTTTATCGCAAGATATATCTACCTCTGAGCATCGCTACCTGCACATAGCTGACAGGTTCCAGTGTTGAGTCCGACGAGGTGTCATAACAGTAAGTCTGCCTGACCTTCATCTCGTCGAAACTCAAAACACACACCTTTTGAATGGTATCCATTTGCGTGGAGGCATTTAATAATTTAAATACCGGCTTTATTAAACCTCTGGATACGTCGATTTTTTGTGCCCAACTTTGTAGCGTGCGAACGCCAGGTAGCGGAAAACCTTTTTTGTACATTAGTTTAAATGCTTTCGGACTTGCGGCGTACAACGTGATGGAATTCGCGATGTCTTCTTGACTCCAAGTAGGTTTCCTAATGCCGTGCTTCAGTTTCGAAACCTGACCCTTCGTGAAAATGGTCAGCAGTTTGCTCTCCATGTTTTTACACATATCTTCGTATTCATCCAAGCGTTTTTTCAGCTGTTCCATGTCCTTCTTTTTGTTATCCATTAACAGAGTCTTGTTTTCTCGCTTAAGTCTTTTTCTACGTGTAACAAAATTAAAACTTTAAACACAAGAATATGCCAACATGTTTAGATTGCCTTATTGCTTTTACAAACTCACAGTTGAGCTTCCAGCTCCTCAACTTCTTCCAAACTGCTGTCGTAGTAGAAGACTTTGCGAGGTGTTGAAGTCGCGGGGATTTCGGAAAGATTTGCATCCACTAGGCTATTTTCCTTATTCTCCACATTTTCGTCAATCGGAACAACGTTGGCACTGTTATTCGCCTCGGCTATAACAACTTATTTGCAAATATAAGTCGAAACTTTCTTTAAAATCAAATTGTTACCTTCATTGACTGCGACAGGTTCACTCTGCTGAAGTAACTCGCTGACAATTTGTTTGTACTCCTCGCGCTGAACACTTTCGGCACGCTGGGAGGTTTCCCCATCCTCTGGGTAAATGCTGGGCACATCACCACGCTTTAAAAGGCGTTTTTTTTGCAAATCCTAAAGCGTTTGCAACAATAACATTAAATGGAATGAACTTAGAAAATACACAATATATTACCCATTTCGAACTGTCGACTGTTTTCTATATCTTCACTAGAAAAGTGCTTCATGCACACGTAGCTCGATTTGGGATTCAATAATGCACTTCCTCGCCGGCAAAACTGCATCCACTTTCTGGCGAGAGCTTCGTCCGTAGGAAACGAAAAAAAGCTTATATCGCACGCTTGCCTATAGTTTTCACTATCACAATTTGCCACTGCACACTTCATTTTGCCTTAGTATGAGTTTATAAAGTTTAAATAATCGCTTTGAACTGCTTAAAATCTCGCAGAAATAACACACAAATAAATTGCTAAGTTCAAAATCAACAATTGCACCAGTGTGACGTCATACAAACAGCTGATTCTGTCAAATTCGTTAAGAGAAAAATAACGGTCCGAGATCGGCGCAACCTTTGTATTCTCTCAATCGTGAATACCGGCGAACGGCAAACTTCGCTGAATTGGGCGATGCTGTCGTTCACCGTTCGCCCAGCTATTTCGCCTACTTAAACAGAATGAGAGCGGTAGCGAAAACAGCTGATCCCATTTGGTCGCCTTTATAATTTGGGTGACCATATTTAGAAAAAACTAAACCATATTTAGAAATGAGGAAATGATAACAAATATAAATGTAAAACAAAGAAAGATTATTATAAATAATTTGTTTCAAGCCAGATTTAACGAATCCACAACTACATTTTTCAAACAACAAAAAAAATCGTGTTTAGATTGTTTTCTTTTAAAACTTTGAAAGCAAAAAACAAATACGGCCACCTTTGGCACGCACAGCTGTCATCGCCCAGCAGGGCGATAGAAATAAATCTATCGCCATGAAACGCCGCCAAGCGAACTTCGCATTTCGCTTTGGCTGTGTTCAATTTCATATGCTTGCGGGTGTTCTAATTTTGACAGCGCGAATTTCGCTGTGGTGAGTTCGCCGGTTGTCCACAGTTCGAGTGTGTTATCTTGTTAAAGTTGCCACCTTTTAACTTTAGAAGTAAACTGTGAACAGGGATGCCGTTTGGATCTAAATAGATCCCATTGGATACATTTTTAGAGGAATTTTTGTGGGATACTTATTTTTTCCGGTCAGTATAAAAGTGGATACTTTTTTAAATAGGCCAAAATTTTATATTTCCTATAAAGTTTTTTTCGTTCAAAAATCGATTTTCATTAAAGATGGTAAAAAGCATTACGTTTTCTAAACGTATAAAGTATCGCTACTTAAGCGTGAAATTGAAGCATTTAATTTTTTGTGAACGAAGCAATGAACATATGAAGAGATCTCACCAAAATAGGTATAAGCGCAATTGCTTTAATTAGCTTAAAAGGATACTTTAAGCAAGATCTTAATATACATACATATCGTAGTTTAAAGTACAAAACCGCAACAAAATGCAAAACCGCGTATCAAGATAATGTAAAACCGCGTATGTGACGTTGCATAAATTATTTTCTAGAGAGTAAAAACACCTATATTTCAAAATGGTTCTCTTTTTTATAAAGCAATCGCATTTCTGGCTAGTATATTTCAGGACGAAGCCAAGAGCTTGTGTGAGGAAATCCAATTTTTGGCAGCAAATGTCAGTTACGCGGTTTTGCAGAACGACGATACGCGCTTTGGTACTTTAAACGACGATATATGTAAAGTAAATTATACTCATTCTGTAGTAATCTCTTTCATATCACATATTTTCATTTCTTAATTAAAAAAGAAAGAAGATTTCAATGTAGTTTAAAAAACTAAATTTGATTTATTTAAGGAAACTTTTATGAATTTTACTGAAAAGACTTTAAATACACTCTAAAAATCTTTGTTTATTTGCGCATATTGAGATAGGTAACCAGTTTCCTCTTTTAATGTATGCAAATGTGCAAGCCGTGTCATAAAATTAATCATTGCCTGTTTACTTTTACACATAAAATGTTTAAAATAAAGTAATGTTCACTCTAAAAAATTTTTGTTTAAATTTGCGCATATTAAGATAGGTAACCAGTTTCCTCTCTTAATGAATGCAAATTTAAACACTGTTTGCTTACTTTTATTTATCATATGTGTGGCGTAGAACAAATTTCAAATTTGTTTTTTGAGTTCTAAACATTTATTGTTCACATTTTCCAAGTTTACACATAAAATGTTTAAAATTTCCTCTAAAAAATTTTCGTTTAAATTTACGCATATAAAAAGAGGTAACCAGTTTCCTCTCCTAGTGTGTGCAAAATTAAACACTGTCTGTTTACATTTACATATCAAATTTGTCACGTAGCGCACACAAGGGGTGGGTTTTGGGGCTAAATTTATTATGATATAAGAAATTTTGATAGAAAAAATTTTCTTTTCCATTTCTTGTGCGTCATTTTGTAAGAATTTTTCTTTTTTCTTGAGAGCTCTTTAAAGTTTAACTGCGAATGAAAACATTGTCCTAAAAATATGCAATGCATACTCACTTACTGTTGGTTTTTAGACTTTACAGCTTAAAAAAGTTTACCACTGATATGTACTTAATAAGCATTCGAATATTTAATTTTCTAACTTCGAATTCGTTCCACCAAAATGAGCTACATGATAAAAATACAAGTTCAGTTAAATTTTCGTTATTCGAAGTAATAAAAAATTAGAAACCAGAAATCGACGAAAATGAATAAAAAAGTGTAAAAATTTCGTGAAATTATTTAATTTATTTATATCAAAATTCTTTTGTAAAATTTTGTATTACTTTTGAAAGTTGAGTGCATCTTTAACCGTTAATTTTTTCATGATTCAATGATCGGATCTAAACCAAATTACGAGACGACCCTTAAGGTACCATCTTTCCGGTAAAACAAATAATTATTGGAATCGGTTCACGAAGAATTGATAACCTCCCCTTTTTTGAAGCCGGTTTTAAATAGAATGAGTTTTTTGTAAATTTTATGTAAATAAAATGCACTTGATGATACTTTAAAAAATTTATTTATTTATTTCATACTGTAAATAAAACTTTCATAAATGTATTTTAAAGAGCGAATTTTCAGTATTTGCTGATGATATATATTTAGAAGTATTAACCCTTTCCCCACAAAAATATATTCCTGCATGCGCCCCTGGCACTTAATATTTATTATTTGTAAAAAATATACTTTTACTTTCCAAATGTTTGTAATTTTAAACATTTCATGTGTATATTTTAAACAACTCATGTTCAAAATCAAATCTTGAACATCTTGTGCGTATACTTGAACAGATTCTGGTTGAAAAATAAACACTTTTCAGTAGTAGTTTTACATGCACTTTTTAGAGTGTTTATTATTAGTAGGAAATGTATTTGTAGTTTGAAATTTTTTGCAATTTTAAACATTCTACATATGTGTATTTATGTGTATATTTTAAAGATCTCAAGTTCAAAATCAAATACTGAACATCCTATACGTATATTTATACAGATTCTTGTTGAAAAATAGATACTTTTCAGTAGTAGTTTTACATGCTCTTTTTAGAGTGTACTTGCTATTTATTATATTTACTCTGCAAAATACTTTATAAATTGAAATTACAAATGTTTGATTTTATGCACATGTATTCCAAGTCCTTAGCATGGGTTAAATTATGTCTTTTTGATGAAAATGTTTGGTTTTCTTACAAGCTATGAGATGTATATGTAAAAAAAAGAAAAATGTACTTTATAAATTGAAAGTACAAATGTTTGATTTTATGCACATGTATTCCAAGTCCTTAGCATGGGTTAAATTATGTATTTTTCATGAAAATGTTTGGTTTTCTTACAATTAATGAGATGTATATGTAAAAAAAGTAAATTGGATACATTTGGATACATTTTTGGCTTGGTCAGGGATACATTTTCTTGAGACGGCGCGGCAACACTGACTGTGAATACCCTTAGGGCCGTTTTCACCATGTCTAGTTAATTCTAACTCCCAGTTAAACATCTTTATCGACGTTATCGACACCCATCATATAACATGTGATCGATAAAGCAGTGGATGTGCTTAACTGAAGGATGTACCTCCAGTTAGCGTTAACTAGACATGGTACAAACGGCCCTAAATGACAAACATGCACAAATGTACAACAAACACATAATTTTTGACAATCAGTACAGTTCGCATTTATATCAACGAGCAGCTTATTAGATTTGTTTTCGTTTGTACTACATATGTGCATATACACATATACACAAGCATATGTACATACACAAACATATGTACATACATACATATATACATATATACAACCATTCAAACATATGCACATACATGAAAACATTGCTGTCCATATGTAAGAATAGATGTAGTTACACGCAGCACGCTTGCATCATTTATACATATATTGCTTGGTAGCGGCAGAGCTGAAATGCGCAATGAGATCGTTCATACATACATCTTATTTTACTAATATAAATGTGAAAGTTTGTATGTTTGGATGTTTGGGAAATCATCACGCGGAAACGACTGAGCGGATGTGCATGAAATTTAGTACGCGGATAGCTTATGGGCCAGATTGGTTAATAGGCTATTTTTTTAAGGGTTGCCACCTGTTAAAAAAGTTTAATTTATTTAATATGCGGGAACAACTGAATTGATTTGAATGAAAATTTGCACACAGATAGCTTATGACCTAGATTGGAAAATAGGCTACTGTTCTTAAGAGTTGCCACCTGTTAAAAAAGTTTCATCAAATTAATACGCGGAAACGACTGAATGGATTTGCCTGAAATTTTGCAGGAAGATAGCTTATGACCTACAGTGAATAATAGGCTAATTTTTTGGAAGATTTGCATGAAATTTTGCACACAGATAGCTTATGACCTAGGTTAGAAAGTAGGCTAATTTTTTAAGAGTTGCCAAATGTTAGAAATGTTTAATTTAATTAATACGCGGAAATGAGTGAACTGATTTGCATGGAAGTTTTCACACAGATAGTTTATGAGCTAGGTTGAAAAAAAGGCTACTTTTTTTAAGAGTTACCACTTGCTAAAATGTTTAATTAAATTAATACGCGGAAAAGTATGAAAGGATTTGCATAAAACTTTGCACCCAGATAGCTTATGACCTACAGTGGAAAATTGCCTAATTTTTTGGAAGAGTTGCCACCTGTTTAAAAATTTTTAATTACATTAATACGCGGAAACGACTGAACAGATTTACATGACTTTTCGCACAGAGATAGCTTATGACCTACGTTAGAAAATAGGCTACTATTTTAAGAGTTATCACGTATTAGGAAAGTGTAATTAAATTAATACGCGTAAATGACTGAACTGATTTGCATGAAAGTTTGCACACAGATAGCTTATGATCTAGACTGGAAAATAGGCTACTTTTTTAAGAATTGCCACCTGTTTGACAGTGAAATTTTGTTCAAAGATGGTTTATGACTGGACTATGGATTGAAAAATAGGTTACTTCCTTAACAGGTTTTCCGATCAGAACGAAATTTAGTACACTTACTACGGGTTTCGGAAGGATGGTCTTAGACTGAAAGTTAGTCCGATAACTAAAGGCCCCTCCCATATAAATTGGAATTTTCATATTACATACATATCTCTGAAAGTATTTGTGGGAGAGAACTGAAACTTGGTATAGTGATATGTATGTGAAATCAATAATGGTATTAATCGATTGATGTTTTAATTAGTTAATTCGATTAAATTCAAACTGATTACAGTTAATCATGATTAATTTTAATCTGGCTAAACAGTTAATTAATTTTTAATCATTAACTCTTAATTTGATCAAGTAGGTTTGGTGATTAATTAAGTTATGCTGGAATTTCCCTGTGCACACAAAGCAAGTTAATCTGGTATGGCTAAGTCGGGATTCCTCATCAATCTAAGCAATTTAGTGTGCATTTTCATTAAGATATATACCAACAGACGTTTTACAAACTAGGTTTTGTAAAAGTTCCCAGTTTATGTATTACTAATAACAATAATTATAATTTTTTTATACTATGTGCTTTTTATAAGCGTAAAACACAAAATAATTATTATAACTGGTGTTTGGTTTCAAACTCGGATAAACTCGACAAATTAATCAGATTTTATTTTTAATTGGATTAACGATTAATGTTTTAAATTAATTAAATATAATCGCAGCCAGCGATTAACGATTAAAAAATGTTATCATTAATCGTACAGTTGATTACGGCTAATTAATTTTAATCGTCAAACGCGATTAACATTTTAATCGTTAATTTTTAATCGTTAATCAGAATAACAGTTTCCCAACACTGCGAAATCATGTTCATATTCACGGAGAAAAATGGACGCTTTTGGAAAAGACGCGTAGCACCTCCCATAGTGACTGAAAGTTTCATATTACATATCTCTTCAAATGTTTGGGGTAAAGCACTCAAGCTGTGAAACTGTGTGTGTATGTGAAACTAATACCATACTCATGGAGAAGAATGAGAGTTATTGGAAAAGCTGGTGTGGCAACTCCAATGCAAATTGATTTTTCTATGCTGCATATCTCTGGAGGTGTTTATTGCAGAGGACTGGAACTTGGCACCGAGATGTGTATACAAAATTAATTCCATACTCATGGAGAAATATTTGCGTTATTCGAAAAGGGGACATGGTTCCTCCCGTAAAAATTTACTGTTTTATACTGCTTATCTCTAGAGGTGATCATGGTAGAGTACTGGGACTTGGTACTGCGGTATATAAAATCAATTGTAAATTCATGGAAGAAGATTAGGGTTATAAGAAAAAGGGGCGTGGCACTTCCAGTACAAATTTACTTTTTCTTGCCACATATCCCTGAAAGTGTTTGTGGAAGAATACTGGAACTTGGTATGGAGTTGTGTATGCAAAATGTATCAATTGCTCATGGAAAAAATGTGAGTTATTAAAAAAGGAGGCATGTCGCCTCCCATACATACTAAAAACTTCTTAACGCATATCTCTGGAAGGATAGAAAATCTCTCGAAGTATTTTAAATTTGTTATGGAGATTTATTTTGTAAGTGCCGTACTGACAGAATAAATTTCATTAAATGGAAAAGGTAGAGCCGGGTTCGGCCTTATAATCTAAAGCTCTCTTGAGGCATTTGCTACAGTAATGAGAAGTGGTATTTTATCAAGGCCAGGTTACTAAATTTGAGTTGGTAATATTAGAACCCGCCGTGGCACCTCCAAGAAGGTTACAGTTCACGCGTCGTATACCTGGAACCCTTTTAAGGTAAACTTAGAGGGATTGATATCTTAGGTATGCCTAGCGCGCACACGAGATTTTATAATTTCATAGTTTTAAACGGCCTAAATACCTTAACTCGCTTAAAAAATAACGAGCTATAACGAAATGGGTACAGATATAAAATTTAACACCATTAAATTATTTTTCATATTTGTATAAAAACGCGGGGTGAAACCCGCGGGTATAAGCTAGTATATATATATTTTTGAAGTGAAACTTCTTAGGCGGCGGTATCGCAAAAATGGAGTGTGAAGTTTTTAAAACTGAAAACGTTACATGAGTGAGAAGGAAGATATAGGTAGTATAGGGAAGGGGAAAAAGAAATAAAGCGACGCATGACGGGTACGAGTACCTACATATGTATATATGTATGTTTGAATGCATATATGCGTTCATATATATGTATGTATGAACGAACTCATTGCGCATTTCAGCTCTGCCGCTACCAAGCAATATATGTATAAATGATGCGAGCGTGCTTCGCACAACTACATCCATTCGTACATATGTACATACCCTGCAGCGGGTTCGGAGACAATTGTCGCTTTCGTACTAGTTACATTACTAGTTCCAATTGCATGTTATGCTCCAGGTAATAATAAATCGAGCTATTGGTTACATATTGCACTTTCTAAAGGTTATTGGCCGTTTTAAGATAATAGTGCTCCCTTATTACATAAAGCATTTTGTTATTTATCATTTAAATACAAATAATAAATTTTGAATACTTATCTATGTTCTGTTTCCCTCGTGTGACCACCTAGCAAATATCGGACTGATAAGTACCAAAATAAAGCAATACATAACATACATAGCATTACATAACTACTATTTCTTAAATTATTTTGGGGGCAATTCACGTCAAATGTCCCAGCGCCCTGAGCGGTGCAAAACAAGCTACTTTTCGACTAGCTGCGAAGCAGACAGAAAATAGGAAAACTAATTCGAAAACTATGATTTCTATACAGTTTTATACGGGCTATTCGATGGCACTATGCGTTTTCCAAAATTTTCCCGTTTTCATGGTGAAAATTCTGAACGAAAATTTATTTGTAATTTTTCTGAACTATGGTAATATTTAATATTGTTTTTAGTTATCTCAATCGAAAGATCAAGTCTTTTTACATATAAATCCCTAATAAAAACGGACTTTTTTACTTTTCTGAGTTATAAAGGCTTTTAGAGCGCAGCGCGCTAATCTGCTAACCGTGTGAGTCATAATAATATTGTTATAACTTTGCAACTACTTGATGTTTAATTTTGAAACTTTCGCAAAAACTTCCCTACATAGTCATCTACAACACTGTTTTAAAACAAAAAATTTATTTCAAATTTTATAACACAACTTTTGCATTTGAAAACAAACACCCTCTTAATTCTCATAAAAAAGTTATAAACGTGTAGCTTTATTTGTAGTAAGTATTAAGAAGTGGTGTTAAACTTAAATTCTTTGGAATAGTTTGTAGTTTATTGTGTGAAAATTTCAAATCGATCGATACACAAACGACTGAGATATAGCGCGTTTAAATGACAATTTTGTTAAAATTATCAAGAATCAGTTCAGCCCAATAATAAAATTTCAAACAACGTCACGCTGCAGCTTTCGTACGTTCGATCACAGGAAAATAAATAGCAAAGACAATAGCAAAGACAAATTTAAATTTGAACAAATCATCGCCTGGCTTGATTCAAAGCGAACATTTGAAAGCACACTTACATGTTGTGCCTGTAGCTGAGTGCGCAAAGATGCTGGCTGAATTAGTTGCGGCCGAAAGTGTTCGAGTTCAAATCTCACTATGCAGAACATACAATTTAAAATCTTTACTTTCGTTTTTTTTTAATTTTAAAAAAGTATCTGTGAAGTGCACAACGAAAAAAAGTGGTTCGGTTACAGGTTACATGTTACTACTACAAGTACTAGTGAAAAGTTACGCAGCGGGAGTCAATTGTCACCTCCTAGGACAACTCCATGTTAAATGCGATAGTAGAAAGCATGGCTGGTAGATTTGCAAGGTACCGGTATTCGACTCCCGAAAACTGGTGAACTCACTAGTTCTGTACTAGTATTTCCGCTGCAGGGTATGTTTGTATGGATATATTTATGATGAAGCAAACGCGCTTCGTTGATGTACTGATGGGCATATCTATGTACTTATGGACAGCAATGTTTTCATGTATGTACATATGTTTGAATGGTTGTATATATATTTGTATGTATGTACATATGTTTGTGTATGTCCATATGTTTGCATATTATGCACATATGTAGGTAGTACAAACGAAAACAAATCTACCCTACAAGAATTGTGTGATGGAAACTAACACATTCTCATTTATCTTACTAACACATTTGCAAATTTTGCGTTGGTTAAAAAGAGACCATCAAATAAGGCCATAAGTTGAAGGAAGACGGAAGATCACATGTACACAAATGTTTACATCAGATTTTTCACACTGCCCTTTAGAATTCGATAGAAACTTGTAGGTAGCCAGTGACAGAAAACTCTATCAGTCTTGCCACTCAAATGATTTGTCAAATGATAGTCACTGTTCCTGCAGGGTAGTAAGCTGCTTGTTGATATAAATGCGAACTGTACTGATTGTAAAAAATTATGCCTTTGTTGTACATTTGTTCATGTTTGTCATTGTGCGTGCAATTTTCTAGAGTAGTTTTGTGCTCTCGCTATCTCCTTGTGTTAACTCGTCCTTCGTTGGTATACCCTGATGAACATATCGCACACCGTCTTCAAAAGAGTCTCATCTCAAAATAATACGTTTGTCAGAAAATGCGGAAAACTATTACTTAGCACATGTTATTCATATGGACAAGGGCGACTTTACCTTAGGTTTTTGTAACAAATTATAGCAAAAATTTGCTCCAACTTTTGATGAAAGGTAAATAAAAGCTCTGCCAAAATGCCAAATTTTGAGTTGTGACTGTTTTGAAGACGGTGTGCGATATGTGAGGATGATAGCAAGGCCAACTTATATAAGGTAGTGTAGGAGCAGTTGAAATTTTCGCCCGATGTTTCTTAAAGAAAGCCATAAACGTAGCGACCGTTAGTTCAACTTGTTGTTTTGCTCTAGATTGCACCCTTTGTGGGCCTGTTGAATGAATTTATGTCTTGGTTGTATGAAAGATCAAAAAATTTGGATTTTCTTGCAAGTTGTACAACTTATCGCTACATTAATGGCCACGTTGTACAAACTCAATTAATTTTGCGTTTTTTTGTACACTAAATAACCGAAAATGGATAACTCAGCCGAAATAGGTACGTGCATTCGTTGAATTTTATAAATGTAAGCCGAAGCTATGAAACTGTAAAAATCAGATTTTACAATGAGACTGCTCGCAAAACTGCAATGTTGGTGGGCAAAACGTCCAACTTGATTGCGGATTGATTTGAACCAACGTTTTCGGCTTGAATTATGTCAAAAGGCTGTGTTTGTTTTAATTCGTTCTGTCATTTACTACCATTATGCCTAGGCCAATTCATGAAATCATTTCATGCGTTCGAGTAGAAACTGAATGAATGAACACCATTTCATGATTTCAATTAACGCGAAATAGAGTTTATGCACTTAGTTCTTACTCAGATCGATGGAATGATTTCGTGAATTGGACTACGGATACATGTGATACTTATGCTTTTAATTTATAACGTACTTTTATGTTTTTATACTCTTACTACCACATGAATATATGAAGTCGTGATTAGAATATATGAATTCGCCTTGGAAGATAGAAAGCGAGTAAGAATAAATGCCGAACAATGGAGTTTGCCTTCTTTCAACTTAAATAAATGCATTTTGCAAACAAAAGTGCGTACGTTAGTTAGTGCCTTGGTAATGGCGAATTCGTAAGGACCTATTGGTTGCATTATAAACATTTTCATTTATTTGTTAAACATATAACTACTTCCATTACAACCCGGTCCTATGGATGCTAGAAGCGCGAATTCATATAAGGTGGTGTTACTGGAAAATGAATAAATAATTATATGTATATCAAAAAATTAATAAGATGAAATGTAATTATTGTTTGAGATCTAACCAAACCTATGTAAATATGTAACTCAATCGCCTAATGGTTTGCCGAAGCGTAAGCATATGTTTACACATCTACACTCACACCTTTTTAAAGAAGTTTCACTTCTATCATGTTACAAACGCATTATTATTATTATTTTTTCGATGAGGATGCATCGAAATCCTATACCCATCAGTGTGGGACTTTAATCCGAACTAAACCTCCTCCTGTCCAAGTGCCGAACCCCCCGGTACCACCGTCAAGTATTTCGTCGGGAGGCGGTTGAGCACTAGGCTCGCACGTTCGTTCCAGTCAGTTGTGCTCAGTCCTGGGCTACACCTAGTAGGCTTTTCCACGTGTTGTTTAAAGAGAAAGACCCTTTTTTTAAACTATTTATTTATTTATCTCTTAGATACAACTTACTATAGGCATATACCTTAAAATGCCGGTATGCTTTATGCTGGTATTGCATTGAGCAGGCTTGCATGAGGGACGATTTTCAGGCCCGTATACGTATGTATGTATACTGCCTTTGCGGTTGGAACGGTCTAGGTTCCAATCTGCACCAACGCCCCGTGTGCACGAAATTCGATACTGCACTTTATTTGCGGCTGGAACGCCCTAGGTTCCAGTCCGCGCCTATTATCGATCGCGCAAATTTTCGAGATTGCCACCTGGGCGGCTGGAACGCTCTATGCTCCAGTCCGCGCTTACGCTTTAATTGTTAAGTTTCATGTTCAAGGGACGGTCTGAATGCACAAGTTTCTTAGCTGCCTTACTCGGGCTGCTGGAACGGCCTAGGTTCCAGTCCGGGCCTACGCTTTGGTTGGTGAACATCATGGTTTGGTTACACCGCTATGCTAAGAGTTGCCTTAATCACGGGTGATACGCCGCTGTTTCTCTAGGTCCCTCAGTTCCTTCAAAATTGAAGTTAGTGTGTCGCTGGTTGATGTCCATTCACTGGCTCCTTTCACCATATAGTCGACTACTGACTGTGGCGTAAACACCCCTCCAAGAGCTAGTTTCAGTTGGTTCATCTGCCGATGGAATCGAGGGTACTCAAAGAATACGTGGTGCACACTTTCTTTCACGCCATTTTGACAGAAGTCGCAGTACGGGTCGTGCTCATGTTTGAATTTGAATAGCTATGCCTTAAAACCGCCATGACCACTAAAGAACCGACTAAGATAAAAATCTACTTCGCCATACGTTCTATCAAGCCAACGTAGGTCCAACGACCTTAAGTCGTACTATTCCACTTGTTTTGCCACTCCGTAATGCTGCTTTCACGGGCTTCACGTCGGTCTAATTGAGTTAGAGTACGCGGTGTGGATGCAAGGAACGTCGATTTTCTCGCCAGTATATCTACGGGTATCAAACTGGCGATTACGAAAGCTGCTTCGTCCGACACTGTTCTGAAGGCGCTGCTAACTTGGAGCGCGCATAAACGGTATGTTGAGTTGACTCCGCGGAAGTATGCCAGACACCGTGCCGCCTTTGACCGAATTGGGGCCGCATACAGTATTTGGCTTTTAACCACGCCCGCTAAGAGTAAACGTCTGCGCTGTTTCGGTCCTCGTGTATTAAGCATTATTCGCGACAGTCCCGTGCTCGTTGAAGCTGCTTTCTCTCTCACATAGCTTAAGTGGGCGTGGTCGCAAATTTTTAGCGCTACCTCCTCTAGTTTCTTATGACTCGAGATAAGTATGGCTCTGTTTTTTGCTCGGCTAGCTTCAGGCCCTAGCTATTTAACCAAATTTTAATCACGCCGACTGATGATGCTACCTTTTCGCGTATGACATCAAGAAGTTTCGCAGACACTACTACCGTAATGTCATCTGCAAAACCGACTATGGACGTACTATGATCCTTCTGGCAATTCGGTACGAAGAACTCCATCATACATAATTTTCCATATTAAGGGGCCTAGTGCGGATCCTTGTGGAACGCCACCTGTTATCTCAGCCCGCTGCAGGCCCTCCTCCGTTTCGTACCACAGCACTCGCGAATGGAAATAACTTCGTATTAGTCTTCGAAGATAATAAAAAATTCCATTACTCTCCAGTCTATCGAGTATTTTAGCCCAGTTGGCAGAGTTGAACGCGTTCTTTACGTCTAAGGTAACAATCACGCAGTACTATTTTGCTCCTCCCAGCCACCGTTTACCGCTCCTTGCATCCCGTGCTAACTTAATGACTTCTGCTACCGCATTCACAGTGGATTTCCCTTTTCTAAACCCGAATTGGTTTGCCGATATTCCCCCTTTCTCTTGGGCTTCCCTGTCGAGACGCTTGGCAATTATTGCTCCAAGATTTTACCTGCTGTGTCTAGCAGACAAATAGGCCGAAAACTTGAGGGATCATCCAGAGGTTTACCCGGCTTAGGTATTAGAACAAGCTTTTGCTTCTTCCAGATTCGAGGGAAAGTTCCATTCGTTAAACATCCATTAAGAACTTGTAGGAATGAGGAAGCGCACTGGTGGACTGCAAGCTTTAGAGCTATGTTGGGCACCAGGAGCTTTCTTTACTTCCACTTAAGCTGTTGCGAGTGTGATTTCTTCTTCCGTTACAGGGTCAACAACACTCAACGGATCACCATCCATAGTGAACACTAACGACCTCTGTACAGGAAATAGTGTCTCCACAACGGACTTTAGGTATGCTGCGTTTTTCGGATTCATGTTTCTGGCTTTCAGCTTTTTTGGGACAATTTTGTAAGCCGAGCCCCAAGGATTCCGTTCAGCATCATCGTAAAGCTCTAAAAAGCATTGTCGCTTACTTTCTTGAATTCCTTTCTTTAGTGCGTCGCGTGCACTCTTATAAGCCGCACGAAGTACCACGAAGCTGTCTCATTTCCTAGCTCTCTGAGCGTTTCGCCTACATCTTAGACATTTATTTCGCAGGTTCGCTATGTTATCGTTCCACCAGTAAACCGCATGACGATACGTGGAGGAAGTTCTCCTGGCCATTGAAGCATCGCATGCTGCGCGAATATCGGCCATGGAGTTTGCTGACCCTTGGTAAACGGTGGATGGTAGCATGCTGGTAAACGAGTCGTGGTCTAAAGTACTGGTTTTCCAGCCGTGCGATATTCCGGGGTTGTAAGTCCGCTTAGACAGTTCGCGTTTGCAGTTGATATTGCATGATCACTTTGCGCATAACACATGCTATGTTTCCATTCAGTGAATATATTAAGCCCAGAACTGATAAAGGTCCGTTATTAACCCAGGTCTATTATTGACCCAAACCCGTTTCGGCTAAAGGTGTGTTCAGATCCCGTGTTTAGTAGAATGACGTCCAAACAAGCGAAAGCCTCCAGCAGAGCTCCCCCTCTTGGGCTTGTACTGCGGCATCCCCACTCTTGCGCCCACGCGTTGACGTCGCCTGCTATAAGAACATTCTGCCTTCCTCTAGCATCAATTGTTATCTTTAACAGTATATTTTCGAATGCTTGTATACTTATTCTTGGCGCAATGTAGCAGCTGTATACGTACAAGTTTCCGATTTCCGCACCAACGAAACCATTTTCGGACACGGCACCTTGCATCCAGCGTGCTGGTTTCCCGCTTGATCAAAGAGCCGCTTTTCCGCTTTGATCCTGAATCCAGCACTGCGGCGATTTCGATTTGTATGGCTCACTGAGTATCGCAATATCGATTTTTTCTTCTAATATTGTTTGCGACAGGAGGTCCTGCGACGCTTGACAGTGGTTAAGCTGCAAAAGTCTCATCTCACCTTTATTTTGCTTCGCGCCTGTTGATATACCGGGCACTTGTTGCCTCCTGTCTGGTAGCTTGTAGAAATGCTGCCACGTTTTACGCATAATACGCACCGTGGTGCATTTGTGCATAGTTTGGCCGTGTGCCCAGTTTGATCGCTTTTTAAGCACGATTTGCCAAAATCGTCGCTGCTCCGACAGCCCTTGGATATGTGGCCGAACTGAAAACATTTGCAGCAGCGCTTTGGCGGTATTTTATGTCTTATTCGGCAGAAAACCCAGTCAATTCCGATTTTACCTTGCTTTTAGCTTATTGGCAACGCTCTCGGGTAGGAGTAAGGTTTCGGTCCGTGTGCCTCCGTACGCTTTGCGCATTGACCGGATATCGGATACTTACACCTTAATGGACTCACCCTGGCCATTTAAAGCTAAGCACAACTCTTCGCTTGTCGTAACTTCGTCGATATCATGTATCCCTATATGAACCATTTCAGTTAGTGTCCTGACGTCTGCTTTACCTGCCAGTACTCCTTTGACTGCCTTTTGAAGTTTCGCAGTATTTGCATTCTCAGACTTGTTCAGCTGAAACAGAAGATCGCCCCTGGCTGTTTTCCTGATTTTCCGCACAGTTTCGCTTAGACCCGTCAGGCTTTCCTCGCTCTTTACCATTTTCAAAATGTCCGCGTAAGAACACTCTCCAGAGGATTTGATTACAATGGCGTCCGGGCGGGCTTTTTCTCTGCCGTGTTTTCGGTTTCACCTTAGTCCACTTCATATTTAAGTTGGTTGTGGTAACGTTGGAGCATAACGACTGTGACACTGTGTGTTATGGGTGGTTCTCGGGCGTGGGTTCGTTCGCCGACCTGCCCCTATTCCCTGTTTTATCACCTTTGACTGGCCGGTCTGTTTGAGTCGATTTCACTGAAGGACTAACTGAGGTTCTTTCTGGATCATTACTCTCAACGATTTCGAAGAGTTTCGAGATGCTGGTTAGGACGTTCTTCGTCAGTTCCCCGACATTTTCCCCAATCATACGGAGGGCGCCGTTGTACTTATCAGCAGAGTTGTCGATTGATTGGATTCTCTGAGAGTAAGCTGCATTTCTGCTATCTATGCGTGCTGCTGGTGACCCTGCAGAATCCACCACGTATTTGGAATTCGTTATATCCGTACTGTCACTGGCTGGTCGCGTGGCCAGTAATGTGTTACGTACGGGAGATCGTGGGGTCATTCCGCTCCGCTGGAAGGGTCTACTAGCCCCGGAAGGGGGGTTGGATCGCGGTGCCTTGGTTTTGCTTCCGTTTATCCATTTTTAATTTTTATGACTACCTCACCACAGAACACTTAGCACCCCTTTGTACTTTTTTTATAGGTAATTATATTTTATTTTTGATTGGTTATATTAAGTCTAATTTATTTATCAGATTATTTCGCTATAGCGGTTTACTATCGTTTAATTTAAAATTTTATTTGCCTTAGTTAAGTTTTCTTTAATATACTTATTTAATTTAATTTAACTTAATTTAATTTAATCTTATTTAATTTTATTTAGTTAATTTAATTTAATTTAATTTAACCTAATCCGATTTAATTTTATTTAATTTAACTTGATTTAATTTAATTTAATTTGGAGGATGGTTCCGTGCGCAGAAGTGGAAAACTTTTGACTGCCATTCACCTGGGAGTGGCCAGAAGCGATTCTTGTGCGTACGGTTCAAATCGCAGCTCACAACGTCCGGATATTTACATCCAAGTATCCTCTGGGTAGCAACCAAACACCCGTTTGGGAGCGAGCTAAAGTGAGAAGGCGTAAAACTTCGCGTGCGCTGGGTTTGGGTCCCGCCACGTTAAAACCCCGCCCAATGAAAAGAAACAAACAGCCTCGGATGAGACCCCCTTTTTCTGATGACGACCACGGCAAACGTATAAAGGACTATGATTTAAGGGTATGCACCTGGAATATCCGGACCCTTAATGGGGAAGGTGCCTCTGCCCGGCTGGTTGATCTCCTCGGGAAGACAAAGGCTGACATCACCGCCATCCAAGAAATGCGATGGACGGGGCAAGGTAAAGTAAGCGTGAAGCCTTGCGACGTCTACTACAGTTGCCACGTAAAGGAGCGCAAATTCGGTGTTGGATTCGTGGTAGGAAAGAGACTCCGTCGCCGAGTACTGGCGTTCACCCCGGTGGACGAACGTCTAGCCACAATCCGCATCAAAGCTAGATTCTTCAACATCTCGCTCATCTGCGCCCATGCCCCGACGGAAGAGAAGGATGAGGCGTCCAAGGATCTCTTCTATGAGCGCTTGGAACGTACATATGAGCGCTGCCCCCGACACGATGTCAATGCCAAGGTGGGCAAGGAAGGGATCTTTGGCGCCACTGTCGGAAAATTCAGCCTCCACGACGAAACGTCCGATAACGGACTGAGGCTGATCGACTTCGCCGGGGCCCGAAATATGGTAATATGTAGTACAAGGTTCCAGCATAAGAACATCCACCAAGCTACATGGCTGTCTCCAGATCGAAAAACGAGAAACCAAATCGATCATGTTGTGATAGACGGAAGGCATGCTTCAAGCGTTTTGGACGTACGTACACTCCGAGGACCAAACATCGACTCGGACCACTATCTTGTTGTAGCCAAGATACGCACCCGCCTCTGTGCAGCAAAAAATGTGCGCCCAACAATGCAAGGAAAGCTTAACGTCGAAAAGCTGCAATCACAACAGACGGCCAATTTATTCGCCACTCGACTCACACACCTGCTCTCTGAGAGCACTCTTCAACAATCCGACGTACGAGAGCACTGGAACCACATTTCCCGATCATTAAGTACCGCCGCCGAAGAAGTAGTTGGATTTCAGCGAGCCCGAAAGAACAACTGGTACGATGAGGAATGTCAAGAAGCCGCAGAGAAAAAAGATGCCGCCTACAGGGCCACGCTGCGATCGGGCGCAACGCGAGCCATGTGGGACCGTTATAGGGAACTGAAGAAGGAAGCGAGACGTATTTGCCGCAATAAGAAGAGAGAGGCCGAAATACGTGAGTGCGAAGAGCTTGAGATGCTGGCCGGCAGGAAGAACGCCCGAAAATTCTACCAGAGGGTTAGGCGACTTACGGAAGGTTTCAAGACCGGGGCGAACTCCTGTAAGAACAACAATGGCGACCTAGTGACCGATGTCCAGAATATACTTAAATTGTGGAGGGAACACTTTTATAACCTACTGAATGGTAGCAGCGCTGAAAGTAGTGAGGAAGAGGAACCCGAGTCCCCAGTCGATGATGATGGAGTAGCTGTCCCACCGCCTTACTATGACGAGGTACGTATACCGATTACGCGGCTGAAAAACAACAAAGCTGCTGGAGCTGACGGCCTGCCAGCCGAGCTATTCAAGTACGGTGGCGAGGAGCTGATTAGGTGCATGCATCAGCTCGTATGCAGAATATGGTCAGATGAACGCATGCCCGACGACTGGAATTTAAGTGTGCTCTGCCCAATCCACAAGAAAGGCGACCCCGCCATACGCGCCAACTACCGCGGAATTAGCCTTCTAAGCATAGGTTGCCAGGTCTTATCGAGCGTATTGTGCGAAAGACTGAAGCCCACCGTCAACGAGCTGATTGGACCTTATCAGTGTGGCTTTAGGCCTGGAAAATCCACCATAGATCAGGTATTCACAATACGCCAAATCTTGGAAAAGACCCGCGAGAATAGGATCGACACACACCATCTATTTGTCGATTTCAAAGCCGCTTTCGACAGCACGAAGAGAAGTTGCCTTTATGCCGCGATGTCTGAATTTGGTATCCCCGCGAAACTAATACGGCTGTGTAAAATGACGTTGAGCAATACCACCAGCTCCGTCAGAATAGGGAAGGACCTCTCCGAGCCGTTTGATACCAAACGAGGTTTCAGACAAGGGGACTCCCTTTCGTGTGATTTCTTTAATCTTATGTTGGAGAAGATAATAAGAGCCGCAGAACTGAACCGCTCAGGCACAATACTTTATAAGAGCGTACAATTGCTGGCGTATGCCGACGACATCGATATTATCGGTAAAAACAAGGGCTACGTCTGTTCTGCCTTCTCGGGATTGGATAGAGAGCAAAGCGAATGGGTCTGGTGGTGAACGAGGACAAAACGAAGTATCTCCTGTCATCACACAAACAGTCAGAGCATACGCGTCTTGGCACCCACGTCACTGTTGACAGTTACAAGTTTGAAAAAGTAGACGACTTCGTTTATTTGGGAACCAGCATTAACACCAATAATAATGTCAGCCTTGAAATCCAACGGAGAATCACTCTTGCCAACAAGTGCTACTTTGGGCTGAGTAGGCAATTGAGAAGTAAAGTCCTCTCTCGTCGTACAAAGATCACACTCTATAAGTCACTCATCATGCCTGTGCTGGTGTATGGCGCGGAAGCATGGACAATGAAAGCATCTGATGAGGCGGCTCTTGGAGTTTTCGAGAGAAAGATTCTGCGAAAGATTTACGGACCTTTACGCGTTGGTGATGGCGAATATCGCAGACGATTTAACGATGAGCTGTATGAGCTTTACAACGATATAGACATAGTGCAGGGAATTAAAATTCAGCGGCTCCGCTGGCTTGGCCATGTCGTTCGGATGGACAGAAACGCTCCTGCTCTGAAAATATTCAACGCGGGCCGCGATGCTGGTAACAGAGGAAGAGGAAGGCCTCCTCTGCGTTGGAAAGACCAGGTGGAGAAGGACTTGGCTTCACTTGGCGTCAGTTAGCACAGAAGAGAAATGACTGGCGTGCTGTTTTGGACTCGGCCAAAATCGCTTAGGCGGTTACAGCGCCGATTAAGAAGAAGAAGAGAATTTAATTTAACTTAATTTAATTTAATTTAATTTAATTTAATTTATCAATGTTATTGTGGCTTATTAACATTTTTATTTTTAATATTTTTATTGAGCTATGTACCACGATTGTTTATGAGGAAAAATTGAAAAAGCAACAAAGTCTAAGCGGTAGAAGTTATAGCAGCTATTTCGGAGTTCACCACATCTCCTCATCAGACTTCTCTTTTATAGACTAAAGACTTAAATAGCGGCAAATCAGCTGCACTTGATAGCAGTTGGTTGAATAAGGAAAATGAATTAGCAACAAGAGTTTACGGAATGTACATTGCTCAGTGGTTAACGCTTCTGACTTTGAACATCGATTACGCAGGTTCGATCCCTGCTGAAGTTTAGAAAAAAAGAAGTCTGATGAGGAGATGTGGTGATCTCCGAAATAGCTGCTATAACTTCTACCGCTTAGACTTTGTTGCTTTCTCAATTTTTCGTAATAAACAATCGTGGTACAAAGCTCAATTAAAATATTAAAAATAAAAATGTTAATAAGCCACAATAACACTGACAAATACATAGTTTAGGAAGAGTCTGCCAGAAACTATACAAAAAAGCAAATAAGCAACGGGGTGTATAGAACTGAAAACAACAACCACGCTGTCGAGTTTAAATAGCGGCAAATTAGCTGCACTTGATAGTATTTGGTTGAATAAGGAAAAAGAATTAGCATCAAGAGTTTACGGGATGTACGTAGCTCAGTGGTTAACGCTTCTGACTTTGAATATCGGTTACGCAGGTTCCATCCCAGCTGAAGTCTAGAAAAAAGAAGTCTGATGATGAGATGTGGTGATCTCCGAAATAGCTGCTATAACTTCTACCGCTTAGATTTTGTTGCTTTTTCAATTTTTCCTAATAAACAATCGTGGTACAAAGTTCAATAAAAATACTAATTTAATTTAGTATAATTTAATTTACTTTAATTCAGCTTAATTTAATTTAATTTAAATTTAATTTCATTTCATTTCATTTACACTTAATTTAATTTAATTTAATTTAATTTAATTTAATTTAATTTAACCAGCAAACGTGG
>NW_023461808.1:0-22944 GCF_013731165.1 Rhagoletis pomonella
TTGGCCCTTTAATTTTTTTAGTGTTCAAGGACCCGGGGTCCTTTACTTGTATATATATATATATATATATATATATATATATATGTACATATATATATATATGTATATATATATATATGTGTGTGTGTGTGTATAAATGTTAATATGTATTTTATTTACTTTATGTATGTGTCTAAATATACGAATTTACCTCTTTGAAATGGTAGCAAAGTTTGTCTTCCTATCACCCTCATATTTTTGACCATTTCCGTCATCGAGTCTAATATTTTGACCTGCTCATCAATTGGTAGACCGTAGGCGTGGCACCGTGTTCTTGAGTCTGCATGTGGAACCCTGACGTTCATCACGTCAAACCAATCGTTAGTCTTAAAATGGTATATTTGAAGTGATATAGTTTAAAATATACGTAAATATATAAATGTGTATAAATCTTACCAATTTAAATAATTCAGAGCACTCATTCCAGTTGTGGCTACTTAAATGCCCCAAGCCTGCTGCCCTCGTAATTGCCTGCGCCACTGTGTGTGAAAACAATTTTGCAGCCGTTTTCACTTTTTGCCTTTGGGGTCCAGCTACGTTGATGTGGTTTGCTGAAATTTTATGAGTTATTGTCAAATCCTTCGAGGTACATGACAATAACTCTAAAATTACTTCTTTCTTCACTTCCTTGCCTTTTATCATAAACCCTTGGTCAAGGAAGTGATTGCGCAGTAGCTTAAGCATGTGAGGAACGTCTGCAAACGTGAAAATTTGCTGTTCGTCAAAAACAAACCTGTAATGGCGTAATGTGTTACAAAGTGTGAAATAAACCAAAAAATCAATTTATAATTTGTTAAACTTACCACGGCCTCTCTTCATGCACTCCAAGCTCGTTAAGCAGGGAACTGTTTGTACCGCCAAGGTCGCACACAACCGCCACAACGTTGTACCCGCAATCTTTTGTTTTTTGTAATATATTACAAAGCACGTCGTTCGTCATTTTGCAGTCGAAGTCGTAAAATACCGGCTGTTTCCATTTAGATACGAGTCCTGACGAATAAAATGAATGTAATAATTTAAATTTTATTAAATGTTTATCGCAAGATATATCTACCTCTGAGCATCGCTACCTGCACATAGCTGACAGGTTCCAGTGTTGAGTCCGACGAGGTGTCATAACAGTAAGTCTGCCTGACCTTCATCTCGTCGAAACTCAAAACACACACCTTTTGAATGGTATCCATTTGCGTGGAGGCATTTAATAATTTAAATACCGGCTTTATTAAACCTCTGGATACGTCGATTTTTTGTGCCCAACTTTGTAGCGTGCGAACGCCAGGTAGCGGAAAACCTTTTTTGTACATTAGTTTAAATGCTTTCGGACTTGCGGCGTACAACGTGATGGAATTCGCGATGTCTTCTTGACTCCAAGTAGGTTTCCTAATGCCGTGCTTCAGTTTCGAAACCTGACCCTTCGTGAAAATGGTCAGCAGTTTGCTCTCCATGTTTTTACACATATCTTCGTATTCATCCAAGCGTTTTTTCAGCAGTTCCATGTCCTTCTTTTTGTTATCCATTAACAGAGTCTTGTTTTCTCGCTTAAGTCTTTTTCTACGTGTAACAAAATTAAAACTTTAAACACAAGAATATGCCAACATGTTTAGATTGCCTTATTGCTTTTACAAACTCACAGTTGAGCTTCCAGCTCCTCAACTTCTTCCAAACTGCTGTCGTAGTAGAAGACTTTGCGAGGTGTTGAAGTCGCGGGGATTTCGGAAAGATTTGCATCCACTAGGCTATTTTCCTTATTCTCCACATTTTCGTCAATCGGAACAACGTTGGCACTGTTATTCGCCTCGGCTATAACAACTTATTTGCAAATATAAGTCGAAACTTTCTTTAAAATCAAATTGTTACCTTCATTGACTGCGACAGGTTCACTCTGCTGAAGTAACTCGCTGACAATTTGTTTGTACTCCTCGCGCTGAACACTTTCGGCACGCTGGGAGGTTTCCCCATCCTCTGGGTAAATGCTGGGCACATCACCACGCTTTAAAAGGCGTTTTTTTTGCAAATCCTAAAGCGTTTGCAACAATAACATTAAATGGAATGAACTTAGAAAATACACAATATATTACCCATTTCGAACTGTCGACTGTTTTCTATATCTTCACTAGAAAAGTGCTTCATGCACACGTAGCTCGATTTGGGATTCAATAATGCACTTCCTCGCCGGCAAAACTGCATCCACTTTCTGGCGAGAGCTTCGTCCGTAGGAAACGAAAAAAAGCTTATATCGCACGCTTGCCTATAGTTTTCACTATCACAATTTGCCACTGCACACTTCATTTTGCCTTAGTATAAGTTTATAAAGTTTAAATAATCGCTTTGAACTGCTTAAAATCTCGCAGAAATAACACACAAATAAATTGCTAAGTTCAAAATCAACAATTGCACCAGTGTGACGTCATACAAACAGCTGATTCTGTCAAATTCGTTAAGAGAAAAATAACGGTCCGAGATCGGCGCAACCTTTGTATTCTCTCAATCGTGAATACCGGCGAACGGCAAACTTCGCTGAATTGGGCGATGCTGTCGTTCACCGTTCGCCCAGCTATTTCGCCTACTTAAACAGAATGAGAGCGGTAGCGAAAACAGCTGATCCCATTTGGTCGCCTTTATAATTTGGGTGACCATATTTAGAAAAAACTAAACCATATTTAGAAATGAGGAAATGATAACAAATATAAATGTAAAACAAAGAAAGATTATTATAAATAACTTGTTTCAAGCCAGATTTAACGAATCCACAACTATATTTTTCAAACAACAAAAAAAGTCGTGTTTAGATTGTTTTCTTTTAAAACTTTGAAAGCAAAAAACAAATACGGCCACCTTTGGCACGCACAGCTGTCATCGCCCAGCAGGGCGATAGAAATAAATCTATCGCCATGAAACGCCGCCAAGCGAACTTCGCATTTCGCTTTGGCTGTGTTCAATTTCATATGCTTGCGGGTGTTCTAATTTTGACAGCGCGAATTTCGCTGTGGTGAGTTCGCCGGTTGTCCACAGTTCGAGTGTGTTATCTTGTTAAAGTTGCCACCTTTTAACTTTAGAAGTAAACTGTGAACAGGGATGCCGTTTGGATCTAAATAGATCCCATTGGATACATTTTTAGAGGAATTTTTGTGGGATACTTATTTTTTCCGGTCAGTATAAAAGTGGATACTTTTTTAAATAGGCCAAAATTTTATATTTCCTATAAAGTTTTTTTCGTTCAAAAATCGATTTTCATTAAAGATGGTAAAAAGCATTACGTTTTCTAAACGTATAAAGAATCGCTACTTAAGCGTGAAATTGAAGCATTTAATTTTTTGTGAACGAAGCAATGAACATATGAAGAGATCTCACCAAAATAGGTATAAGCGCAATTGCTTTAATTAGCTTAAAAGGATACTTTAAGCAAGATCTTAATATACATACATATCGTAGTTTAAAGTTCAAAACCGCAACAAAATGCAAAACCGCGTATCAAGATAATGTAAAACCGCGTATGTGACGTTGCATAAATTATTTTCTAGAGAGTAAAAACACCTATATTTCAAAATGGTTCTCTTTTTTATAAAGCAATCGCATTTCTGGCTAGTATATTTCAGGACGAAGCCAAGAGCTTGTGTGAGGAAATCCAATTTTTGGCAGCAAATGTCAGTTACGCGGTTTTGCAGAACGACGATACGCGCTTTGGTACTTTAAACGACGATATATGTAAAGTAAATTATACTCATTCTGTAGTAATCTCTTTCATATCACATATTTTCATTTCTTAATTAAAAAAGAAAGAAGATTTCAATGTAGTTTAAAAAACTAAATTTGATTTATTTAAGGAAACTTTTATGAATTTTACTGAAAAGAATTTAAATACACTCTAAAAATCTTTGTTTATTTGCGCATATTGAGATAGGTAACCAGTTTCCTCTTTTAATGTATGCAAATGTGCAAGCCGTGTCATAAAATTAATCATTGCCTGTTTACTTTTACACATAAAATGTTTAAAATAAAGTAATGTTCACTCTAAAAAATTTTTGTTTAAATTTGCGCATATTAAGATAGGTAACCAGTTTCCTCTCTTAATGAATGCAAATTTAAACACTGTTTACTTACTTTTATTTATCAAATGTGTGGCGTAGAACAAATTTCAAATTTGTTTTTTGAGTTCTAAACATTTATTGTTCACATTTTCCAAGTTTACACATAAAATGTTTAAAATTTCCTCTAAAAAATTTTCGTTTAAATTTACGCATATAAAAAGAGGTAACCAGTTTCCTCTCCTAGTGTGTGCAAAATTAAACACTGTCTGTTTACATTTACATATCAAATTTGTCACGTAGCGCACACAAGGGGTGGGTTTTGGGGCTAAATTTATTATGATATAAGAAATTTTGATAGAAAAAATTTTCTTTTCCATTTCTTGTGCGTCATTTTGTAAGAATTTTTCTTTTTTCTTGAGAGCTCTTTAAAGTTTAACTGCGAATGAAAACATTGTCCTAAAAATATGCAATGCATACTCACTTACTGTTGGTTTTTAGACTTTACAGCTTAAAAAAGTTTACCACTGATATGTACTTAATAAGCATTCGAATATTTAATTTTCTAACTTCGAATTCGTTCCACCAAAATGAGCTACATGATAAAAATACAAGTTCAGTTAAATTTTCGTTATTCGAAGTAATAAAAAATTAGAAACCAGAAATCGACGAAAATGAATAAAAAAGTGTAAAAATTTCGTGAAATTATTTAATTTATTTATATCAAAATTCTTTTGTAAAATTTTGTATTACTTTTGAAAGTTGAGTGCATCTTTAACCGTTAATTTTTTCATGATTCAATGATCGGATCTAAACCAAATTACGAGACGACCCTTAAGGTACCATCTTTCCGGTAAAACAAATAATTATTGGAATCGGTTCACGAAGAATTGATAACCTCCCCTTTTTTGAAGCCGGTTTTAAATAGAATGAGTTTTTTGTAAATTTTATGTAAATAAAATGCACTTGATGATACTTTAAAAAATTTATTTATTTATTTCATACTGTAAATAAAACTTTCATAAATGTATTTTAAAGAGCGAATTTTCAGTATTTGCTGATGATATATATTTAGAAGTATTAACCCTTTCCCCACAAAAATATATTCCTGCATGCGCCCCTGGCACTTAATATTTATTATTTGTAAAAAATATACTTTTACTTTCCAAATGTTTGTAATTTTAAACATTTCATGTGTATATTTTAAACATCTCATGTTCAAAATCAAATCTTGAACATCTTGTGCGTATACTTGAACAGATTCTGGTTGAAAAATAAACACTTTTCAGTAGTAGTTTTACATGCACTTTTTAGAGTGTTTATTATTAGTAGGAAATGTATTTGTAGTTTGAAATTTTTTGCAATTTTAAACATTCTACATATGTGTATTTATGTGTATATTTTAAAGATCTCAAGTTCAAAATCAAATACTGAACATCCTATACGTATATTTATACAGATTCTTGTTGAAAAATAGATACTTTTCAGTAGTAGTTTTACATGCTCTTTTTAGAGTGTACTTGCTATTTATTATATTTACTCTGCAAAATACTTTATAAATTGAAATTACAAATGTTTGATTTTATGCACATGTATTCCAAGTCCTTAGCATGGGTTAAATTATGTCTTTTTGATGAAAATGTTTGGTTTTCTTACAAGCTATGAGATGTATATGTAAAAAAAAGAAAAATGTACTTTATAAATTGAAATTACAAATGTTTGATTTTATGCACATGTATTCCAAGTCCTTAGCATGGGTTAAATTATGTATTTTTCATGAAAATGCTTGGTTTTCTTACAATTAATGAGATGTATATGTAAAAAAAGTAAATTGGATACATTTGGATACATTTTTGGCTTGGTCAGGGATACATTTTCTTGAGACGGCGCGGCAACACTGACTGTGAATACCCTTAGGGCCGTTTTCACCATGTCTAGTTAATTCTAACTCCCAGTTAAACATCTTTATCGACGTTATCGACACCCATCATATAACATGTGATCGATAAAGCAGTGGATGTGCTTAACTGAAGGATGTACCTCCAGTTAGCGTTAACTAGACATGGTACAAACGGCCCTAAATGACAAACATGCACAAATGTACAACAAACACATAATTTTTGACAATCAGTACAGTTCGCATTTATATCAACGAGCAGCTTATTAGATTTGTTTTCGTTTGTACTACATATGTGCATATACACATATACACAAGCATATGTACATACACAAACATATGTACATACATACATATATACATATATACAACCATTCAAACATATGCACATACATGAAAACATTGCTGTCCATATGTAAGAATAGATGTAGTTACACGCAGCACGCTTGCATCATTTATACATATATTGCTTGGTAGCGGCAGAGCTGAAATGCGCAATGAGATCGTTCATACATACATCTTATTTTACTAATATAAATGTGAAAGTTTGTATGTTTGGATGTTTGGGAAATCATCACGCGGAAACGACTGAGCGGATGTGCATGAAATTTAGTACGCGGATAGCTTATGGGCCAGATTGGTTAATAGGCTATTTTTTTAAGGGTTGCCACCTGTTAAAAAAGTTTAATTTATTTAATATGCGGGAACAACTGAATTGATTTGAATGAAAATTTGCACACAGATAGCTTATGACCTAGATTGGAAAATAGGCTACTGTTCTTAAGAGTTGCCACCTGTTAAAAAAGTTTCATCAAATTAATACGCGGAAACGACTGAATGGATTTGCCTGAAATTTTGCAGGAAGATAGCTTATGACCTACAGTGAATAATAGGCTAATTTTTTGGAAGATTTGCATGAAATTTTGCACACAGATAGCTTATGACCTAGGTTAGAAAGTAGGCTAATTTTTTAAGAGTTGCCAAATGTTAGAAATGTTTAATTTAATTAATACGCGGAAATGAGTGAACTGATTTGCATGGAAGTTTTCACACAGATAGTTTATGAGCTAGGTTGAAAAAAAGGCTACTTTTTTTAAGAGTTACCACTTGCTAAAATGTTTAATTAAATTAATACGCGGAAAAGTATGAAAGGATTTGCATAAAACTTTGCACCCAGATAGCTTATGACCTACAGTGGAAAATTGCCTAATTTTTTGGAAGAGTTGCCACCTGTTTAAAAATTTTTAATTACATTAATACGCGGAAACGACTGAACAGATTTACATGACTTTTCGCACAGAGATAGCTTATGACCTACGTTAGAAAATAGGCTACTATTTTAAGAGTTATCACGTATTAGGAAAGTGTAATTAAATTAATACGCGTAAATGACTGAACTGATTTGCATGAAAGTTTGCACACAGATAGCTTATGATCTAGACTGGAAAATAGGCTACTTTTTTAAGAATTGCCACCTGTTTGACAGTGAAATTTTGTTCAAAGATGGTTTATGACTGGACTATGGATTGAAAAATAGGTTACTTCCTTAACAGGTTTTCCGATCAGAACGAAATTTAGTACACTTACTACGGGTTTCGGAAGGATGGTCTTAGACTGAAAGTTAGTCCGATAACTAAAGGCCCCTCCCATATAAATTGGAATTTTCATATTACATACATATCTCTGAAAGTATTTGTGGGAGAGAACTGAAACTTGGTATAGTGATATGTATGTGAAATCAATAATGGTATTAATCGATTGATGTTTTAATTAGTTAATTCGATTAAATTCAAACTGATTACAGTTAATCATGATTAATTTTAATCTGGCTAAACAGTTAATTAATTTTTAATCATTAACTCTTAATTTGATCAAGTAGGTTTGGTGATTAATTAAGTTATGCTGGAATTTCCCTGTGCACACAAAGCAAGTTAATCTGGTATGGCTAAGTCGGGATTCCTCATCAATCTAAGCAATTTAGTGTGCATTTTCATTAAGATATATACCAACAGACGTTTTACAAACTAGGTTTTGTAAAAGTTCCCAGTTTATGTATTACTAATAACAATAATTATAATTTTTTTATACTATGTGCTTTTTATAAGCGTAAAACACAAAATAATTATTATAACTGGTGTTTGGTTTCAAACTCGGATAAACTCGACAAATTAATCAGATTTTATTTTTAATTGGATTAACGATTAATGTTTTAAATTAATTAAATATAATCGCAGCCAGCGATTAACGATTAAAAAATGTTATCATTAATCGTACAGTTGATTACGGCTAATTAATTTTAATCGTCAAACGCGATTAACATTTTAATCGTTAATTTTTAATCGTTAATCAGAATAACAGTTTCCCAACACTGCGAAATCATGTTCATATTCACGGAGAAAAATGGACGCTTTTGGAAAAGACGCGTAGCACCTCCCATAGTGACTGAAAGTTTCATATTACATATCTCTTCAAATGTTTGGGGTAAAGCACTCAAGCTGTGAAACTGTGTGTGTATGTGAAACTAATACCATACTCATGGAGAAGAATGAGAGTTATTGGAAAAGCTGGTGTGGCAACTCCAATGCAAATTGATTTTTCTATGCTGCATATCTCTGGAGGTGTTT
The DNA here is from genome assembly GCF_013731165.1 of Rhagoletis pomonella. Taxonomy (NCBI): domain Eukaryota; kingdom Metazoa; phylum Arthropoda; class Insecta; order Diptera; family Tephritidae; genus Rhagoletis; species Rhagoletis pomonella. The sequence goes on from NW_023461808.1 coordinate 8,586, forward strand.
ATTGCAGAGGACTGGAACTTGGCACCGAGATGTGTATACAAAATTAATTCCATACTCATGGAGAAATATTTGCGTTATTCGAAAAGGGGACATGGTTCCTCCCGTAAAAATTTACTGTTTTATACTGCTTATCTCTAGAGGTGATCATGGTAGAGTACTGGGACTTGGTACTGTGGTATATAAAATCAATTGTAAATTCATGGAAGAAGATTAGGGTTATAAGAAAAAGGGGCGTGGCACTTCCAGTACAAATTTACTTTTTCTTGCCACATATCCCTGAAAGTGTTTGTGGAAGAATACTGGAACTTGGTATGGAGTTGTGTATGCAAAATGTATCAATTGCTCATGGAAAAAAATGTGAGTTATTAAAAAAGGAGGCATGTCGCCTCCCATACATACTAAAAACTTCTTAACGCATATCTCTGGAAGGATAGAAAATCTCTCGAAGTAATTTAAATTTGTTATGGAGATTTATTTTGTAAGTGCCGTACTGACAGAATAAATTTCATTAAATGGAAAAGGTAGAGCCGGGTTCGGCCTTATAATCTAAAGCTCTCTTGAGGCATTTGCTACAGTAATGAGAAGTGGTATTTTATCAAGGCCAGGTTACTAAATTTGAGTTGGTAATATTAGAACCCGCCGTGGCACCTCCAAGAAGGTTACACGTTCACGCGTCGTATACCTGGAACCCTTTTAAGGTAAACTTAGAGGGATTGATATCTTAGGTATGCCTAGCGCGCACACGAGATTTTATAATTTCATAGTTTTAAACGGCCTAAATACCTTAACTCGCTTAAAAAATAACGAGCTATAACGAAATGGGTACAGATATAAAATTTAACACCATTAAATTATTTTTCATATTTGTATAAAAACGCGGGGTGAAACCCGCGGGTATAAGCTAGTATATATATATTTTTGAAGTGAAACTTCTTAGGCGGCGGTATCGCAAAAATGGAGTGTGAAGTTTTTAAAACTGAAAACGTTACATGAGTGAGAAGGAAGATATAGGTAGTATAGGGAAGGGGAAAAAGAAATAAAGCGACGCATGACGGGTACGAGTACCTACATATGTATATATGTATGTTTGAATGCATATATGCGTTCATATATATGTATGTATGAACGAACTCATTGCGCATTTCAGCTCTGCCGCTACCAAGCAATATATGTATAAATGATGCGAGCGTGCTTCGCACAACTACATCCATTCGTACATATGTACATACCCTGCAGCGGGTTCGGAGACAATTGTCGCTTTCGTACTAGTTACATTACTAGTTCCAATTGCATGTTATGCTCCAGGTAATAATAAATCGAGCTATTGGTTACATATTGCACTTTCTAAAGGTTATTGGCCGTTTTAAGATAATAGTGCTCCCTTATTACATAAAGCATTTTGTTATTTATCATTTAAATACAAATAATAAATTTTGAATACTTATCTATGTTCTGTTTCCCTCGTGTGACCACCTAGCAAATATCGGACTGATAAGTACCAAAATAAAGCAATACATAACATACATAGCATTACATAACTACTATTTCTTAAATTATTTTGGGGGCAATTCACGTCAAATGTCCCAGCGCCCTGAGCGGTGCAAAACAAGCTACTTTTCGACTAGCTGCGAAGCAGACAGAAAATAGGAAAACTAATTCGAAAACTATGATTTCTATACATTTTTATACGGGCTATTCGATGGCACTATGCGTTTTCCAAAATTTTCCCGTTTTCATGGTGAAAATTCTGAACGAAAATTTATTTGTAATTTTTCTGAACTATGGTAATATTTAATATTGTTTTTAGTTATCTCAATCGAAAGATCAAGTCTTTTTACATATAAATCCCTAATAAAAACGGACTTTTTTACTTTTCTGAGTTATAAAGGCTTTTAGAGCGCAGCGCGCTAATCTGCTAACCGTGTGAGTCATAATAATATTGTTATAACTTTGCAACTACTTGATGTTTAATTTTGAAACTTTCGCAAAAACTTCCCTACATAGTCATCTACAACACTGTTTTAAAACAAAAAATTTATTTCAAATTTTATAACACAACTTTTGCATTTGAAAACAAACACCCTCTTAATTCTCATAAAAAAGTTATAAACGTGTAGCTTTATTTGTAGTAAGTATTAAGAAGTGGTGTTAAACTTAAATTCTTTGGAATAGTTTGTAGTTTATTGTGTGAAAATTTCAAATCGATCGATACACAAACGACTGAGATATAGCGCGTTTAAATGACAATTTTGTTAAAATTATAAAGAATCAGTTCAGCCCAATAATAAAATTTCAAACAACGTCACGCTGCAGCTTTCGTACGTTCGATCACAGGAAAATAAATAGCAAAGACAATAGCAAAGACAAATTTAAATTTGAACAAATCATCGCCTGGCTTGATTCAAAGCGAACATTTGAAAGCACACTTACATGTTGTGCCTGTAGCTGAGTGCGCAAAGATGCTGGCTGAATTAGTTGCGGCCGAAAGTGTTCGAGTTCAAATCTCACTATGCAGAACATACAATTTAAAATCTTTACTTTCGTTTTTTTTTAATTTTAAAAAAGTATCTGTGAAGTGCACAACGAAAAAAAGTGGTTCGGTTACAGGTTACATGTTACTACTACAAGTACTAGTGAAAAGTTACGCAGCGGGAGTCAATTGTCACCTCCTAGGACAACTCCATGTTAAATGCGATAGTAGAAAGCATGGCTGGTAGATTTGCAAGGTACCGGTATTCGACTCCCGAAAACTGGTGAACTCACTAGTTCTGTACTAGTATTTCCGCTGCAGGGTATGTTTGTATGGATATATTTATGATGAAGCAAACGCGCTTCGTTGATGTACTGATGGGCATATCTATGTACTTATGGACAGCAATGTTTTCATGTATGTACATATGTTTGAATGGTTGTATATATATTTGTATGTATGTACATATGTTTGTGTATGTCCATATGTTTGCATATTATGCACATATGTAGGTAGTACAAACGAAAACAAATCTACCCTACAAGAATTGTGTGATGGAAACTAACACATTCTCATTTATCTTACTAACACATTTGCAAATTTTGCGTTGGTTAAAAAGAGACCATCAAATAAGGCCATAAGTTGAAGGAAGACGGAAGATCACATGTACACAAATGTTTACATCAGATTTTTCACACTGCCCTTTAGAATTCGATAGAAACTTGTAGGTAGCCAGTGACAGAAAACTCTATCAGTCTTGCCACTCAAATGATTTGTCAAATGATAGTCACTGTTCCTGCAGGGTAGTAAGCTGCTTGTTGATATAAATGCGAACTGTACTGATTGTAAAAAATTATGTCTTTGTTGTACATTTGTTCATGTTTGTCATTGTGCGTGCAATTTTCTAGAGTAGTTTTGTGCTCTCGCTATCTCCTTGTGTTAACTCGTCCTTCGTTGGTATACCCTGATGAACATATCGCACACCGTCTTCAAAAGAGTCTCATCTCAAAATAATACGTTTGTCAGAAAATGCGGAAAACTATTACTTAGCACATGTTATTCATATGGACAAGGGCGACTTTACCTTAGGTTTTTGTAACAAATTATAGCAAAAATTTGCTCCAACTTTTGATGAAAGGTAAATAAAAGCTCTGCCAAAATGCCAAATTTTGAGTTGTGACTGTTTTGAAGACGGTGTGCGATATGTGAGGATGATAGCAAGGCCAACTTATATAAGGTAGTGTAGGAGCAGTTGAAATTTTCGCCCGATGTTTCTTAAAGAAAGCCATAAACGTAGCGACCGTTAGTTCAACTTGTTGTTTTGCTCTAGATTGCACCCTTTGTGGGCCTGTTGAATGAATTTATGTCTTGGTTGTATGAAAGATCAAAAAATTTGGATTTTCTTGCAAGTTGTACAACTTATCGCTACATTAATGGCCACGTTGTACAAACTCAATTAATTTTGCGTTTTTTTGTACACTAAATAACCGAAAATGGATAACTCAGCCGAAATAGGTACGTGCATTCGTTGAATTTTATAAATGTAAGCCGAAGCTATGAAATTGTAAAAATCAGATTTTACAATGAGACTGCTCGCAAAACTGCAATGTTGGTGGGCAAAACGTCCAACTTGATTGCGGATTGATTTGAACCAACGTTTTCGGCTTGAATTATGTCAAAAGGCTGTGTTTGTTTTAATTCGTTCTGTCATTTACTACCATTATGCCTAGGCCAATTCATGAAATCATTTCATGCGTTCGAGTAGAAACTGAATGAATGAACACCATTTCATGATTTCAATTAACGCGAAATAGAGTTTATGCACTTAGTTCTTACTCAGATCGATGGAATGATTTCGTGAATTGGACTACGGATACATGTGATACTTATGCTTTTAATTTATAACGTACTTTTATGTTTTTATACTCTTACTACCACATGAATATATGAAGTCGTGATTAGAATATATGAATTCGCCTTGGAAGATAGAAAGCGAGTAAGAATAAATGCCGAACAATGGAGTTTGCCTTCTTTCAACTTAAATAAATGCATTTTGCAAACAAAAGTGCGTACGTTAGTTAGTGCCTTGGTAATGGCGAATTCGTAAGGACCTATTGGTTGCATTATAAACATTTTCATTTATTTGTTAAACATATAACTACTTCCATTACAACCCGGTCCTATGGATGCTAGAAGCGCGAATTCATATAAGGTGGTGTTACTGGAAAATGAATAAATAATTATATGTATATCAAAAAATTAATAAGATGAAATGTAATTATTGTTTGAGATCTAACCAAACCTATGTAAATATGTAACTCAATCGCCTAATGGTTTGCCGAAGCGTAAGCATATGTTTACACATCTACACTCACACCTTTTTAAAGAAGTTTCACTTCTATCATGTTACAAACGCATTATTATTATTATTTTTTCGATGAGGATGCATCGAAATCCTATACCCGTCAGTGTGGGACTTTAATCCGAACTAAACCTCCTCCTGTCCAAGTGCCGAACCCCCCGGTACCACCGTCAAGTATTTCGTCGGGAGGCGGTTGAGCACTAGGCTCGCACGTTCGTTCCAGTCAGTTGTGCTCAGTCCTGGGCTACACCTAGTAGGCTTTTCCACGTGTTGTTTAAAGAGAAAGACCCTTTTTTTAAACTATTTATTTATTTATCTCTTAGATACAACTTACTATAGGCATATACCTTAAAATGCCGGTATGCTTTATGCTGGTATTGCATTGAGCAGGCTTGCATGAGGGACGATTTTCAGGCCCGTATACGTATGTATGTATACTGCCTTTGCGGTTGGAACGGTCTAGGTTCCAATCTGCACCAACGCCCCGTGTGCACGAAATTCGATACTGCACTTTATTTGCGGCTGGAACGCCCTAGGTTCCAGTCCGCGCCTATTATCGATCGCGCAAATTTTCGAGATTGCCACCTGGGCGGCTGGAACGCTCTATGCTCCAGTCCGCGCTTACGCTTTAATTGTTAAGTTTCATGTTCAAGGGACGGTCTGAATGCACAAGTTTCTTAGCTGTCTTACTCGGGCTGCTGGAACGGCCTAGGTTCCAGTCCGGGCCTACGCTTTGGTTGGTGAACATCATGGTTTGGTTACACCGCTATGCTAAGAGTTGCCTTAATCACGGGTGATACGCCGCTGTTTCTCTAGGTCCCTCAGTTCCTTCAAAATTGAAGTTAGTGTGTCGCTGGTTGATGTCCATTCACTGGCTCCTTTCACCATATAGTCGACTACTGACTGTGGCGTAAACACCCCTCCAAGAGCTAGTTTCAGTTGGTTCATCTGCCGATGGAATCGAGGGTACTCAAAGAATACGTGGTGCACACTTTCTTTCACGCCATTTTGACAGAAGTCGCAGTACGGGTCGTGCTCATGTTTGAATTTGAATAGCTATGCCTTAAAACCGCCATGACCACTAAAGAACCGACTAAGATAAAAATCTACTTCGCCATACGTTCTATCAAGCCAACGTAGGTCCAACGACCTTAAGTCGTACTATTCCACTTGTTTTGCCACTCCGTAATGCTGCTTTCACGGGCTTCACGTCGGTCTAATTGAGTTAGAGTACGCGGTGTGGATGCAAGGAACGTCGATTCTCTCGCCAGTATATCTACGGGTATCAAACTGGCGATTACGAAAGCTGCTTCGTCCGACACTGTTCTGAAGGCGCTGCTAACTTGGAGCGCGCATAAACGGTATGTTGAGTTGACTCCGCGGAAGTATGCCAGACACTGTGCCGCCTTTGACCGAATTGGGGCCGCATACAGTATTTGGCTTTTAACCACGCCCGCTAAGAGTAAACGTCTGCGCTGTTTCGGTCCTCGTGTATTAAGCATTATTCGCGACAGTCCCGTGCTCGTTGAAGCTGCTTTCTCTCTCACATAGCTTAAGTGGGCGTGGTCGCAAATTTTTAGCGCTACCTCCTCTAGTTTCTTATGACTCGAGATAAGTATGGCTCTGTTTTTTGCTCGGCTAGCTTCAGGCCCTAGCTATTTAACCAAATTTTAATCACGCCGACTGATGATGCTACCTTTTCGCGTATGACATCAAGAAGTTTCGCAGACACTACTACCGTAATGTCATCTGCAAAACCGACTATGGACGTACTATGATCCTTCTGGCAATTCGGTACGAAGAACTCCATCATACATAATTTTCCATATTAAGGGGCCTAGTGCGGATCCTTGTGGAACGCCACCGGTTATCTCAGCCCGCTGCAGGCCCTCCTCGGTTTCGTACCACAGCACTCGCGAATGGAAATAACTTCGTATTAGTCTTCGAAGATAATAAAAAATTCCATTACTCTCCAGTCTATCGAGTATTTTAGCCCAGTTGGCAGAGTTGAACGCGTTCTTTACGTCTAAGGTAACAATCACGCAGTACTATTTTGCTCCTCCCAGCCACCGTTTACCGCTCCTTGCATCCCGTGCTAACTTAATGACTTCTGCTACCGCATTCACAGTGGATTTCCCTTTTCTAAACCCGAATTGGTTTGCCGATATTCCCCCTTTCTCTTGGGCTTCCCTGTCGAGACGCTTGGCAATTATTGCTCCAAGATTTTACCTGCTGTGTCTAGCAGACAAATAGGCCGAAAACTTGAGGGATCATCCAGAGGTTTACCCGGCTTAGGTATTAGAACAAGCTTTTGCTTCTTCCAGATTCGAGGGAAAGTTCCATTCGTTAAACATCCATTAAGAACTTGTAGGAATGAGGAAGCGCACTGGTGGACTGCAAGCTTTAGAGCTATGTTGGGCACCAGGAGCTTTCTTTACTTCCACTTAAGCTGTTGCGAGTGTGATTCCTTCTTCCGTTACAGGGTCAACAACACTCAACGGATCACCATCCATAGTGAACACTAACGACCTCTGTACAGGAAATAGTGTCTCCACAACGGACTTTAGGTATGCTGCGTTTTTCGGATTCATGTTTCTGGCTTTCAGCTTTTTTGGGACAATTTTGTAAGCCGAGCCCCAAGGATTCCGTTCAGCATCATCGTAAAGCTCTAAAAAGCATTGTCGCTTACTTTCTTGAATTCCTTTCTTTAGTGCGTCGCGTGCACTCTTATAAGCCGCACGAAGTACCACGAAGTTGTCTCATTCCCTAGCTCTCTGAGCGTTTCGCCTACATCTTAGACATTTATTTCGCAGGTTCGCTATGTTATCGTTCCACCAGTAAACCGCATGACGATACGTGGAGGAAGTTCTCCTGGCCATTGAAGCATCGCATGCTGCGCGAATATCGGCCATGGAGTTTGCTGACCCTTGGTAAACGGTGGATGGTAGCATGCTGGTAAACGAGTCGTGGTCTAAAGTACTGGTTTTCCAGCCGTGCGATATTCCGGGGTTGTAAGTCCGCTTAGACAGTTCGCGTTTGCAGTTGATATTGCATGATCACTTTGCGCATAACACATGCTATGTTTCCATTCAGTGAATATATAAAGCCCAGAACTGATAAAGGTCCGTTATTAACCCAGGTCTATTATTGACCCAAACCCGTTTCGGCTAAAGGTGTGTTCAGATCCCGTGTTTAGTAGAATGACGTCCAAACAAGCGAAAGCCTCCAGCAGAGCTCCCCCTCTTGGGCTTGTACTGCGGCATCCCCACTCTTGCGCCCACGCGTTGACGTCGCCTGCTATAAGAACATTCTGCCTTCCTCTAGCATCAATTGTTATCTTTAACAGTATATTTTCGAATGCTTGTATACTTATTCTTGGCGCAATGTAGCAGCTGTATACGTACAAGTTGCCGATTTCCGCACCAACGAAACCATTTTCGGACACGGCACCTTGCATCCAGCGTGCTGGTTTCCCGCTTGATCAGAGAGCCGCTTTTCCGCTTTGATCCTGAATCCAGCACTGCGGCGATTTCGATTTGTATGGCTCACTGAGTATCGCAATATCGATTTTTTCTTCTAATATTGTTTGCGACAGGAGGTCCTGCGACGCTTGACAGTGGTTAAGCTGCAAAAGTCTCATCTCACCTTTATTTTGCTTCGCGCCTGTTGATATACCGGGCACTTGTTGCCTCCTGTCTGGTAGCTTGTAGAAATGCTGCCACGTTTTACGCATAATACGCACCGTGGTGCATTTGTGCATAGTTTGGCCGTGTGCCCAGTTTGACCGCTTTTTAAGCACGATTTGCCAAAATCGTCGCTGCTCCGACAGCCCTTGGATATGTGGCCGAACTGAAAACATTTGTAGCAGCGCTTTGGCGGTATTTTATGTCTTATTCGGCAGAAAACCCAGTCAATTCCGATTTTACCTTGCTTTTAGCTTATTGGCAACGCTCTCGGGTAGGAGTAAGGTTTCGGTCCGTGTGCCTCCGTACGCTTTGCGCATTGACCGGATATCGGATACTTACACCTTAATGGACTCACTCTGGCCATTTAAAGCTAAGCACAACTCTTCGCTTGTCGTAACTTCGTCGATATCATGTATCCCTATATGAACCATTTCAGTTAGTGTCCTGACGTCTGCTTTACCTGCCAGTACTCCTTTGACTGCCTTTTGAAGTTTCGCAGTATTTGCATTCTCAGACTTGTTCAGCTGAAACAGAAGATCGCCCCTGGCTGTTTTCCTGATTTTCCGCACAGTTTCGCTTAGACCCGTCAGGCTTTCCTCGCTCTTTACCATTTTCAAAATGTCCGCGTAAGAACACTCTCCAGAGGATTTGATTACAATGGCGTCCGGGCGGGCTGGCTTTTTCTCTGCCGTGTTTTCGGTTTCACCTTAGTCCACTTCATATTTAAGTTGGTTGTGGTAACGTTGGAGCATAACGACTGTGACACTGTGTGTTATGGGTGGTTCTCGGGCGTGGGTTCGTTCGCCGACCTGCCCCTATTCCCTGTTTTATCACCTTTGACTGGCCGGTCTGTTTGAGTCGATTTCACTGAAGGACTAACTGAGGTTCTTTCTGGATCATTACTCTCAACGATTTCGAAGAGTTTCGAGATGCTGGTTAGGACGTTCTTCGTCAGTTCCCCGACATTTTCCCCAATCATACGGAGGGCGCCGTTGTACTTATCAGCAGAGTTGTCGATTGATTGGATTCTCTGAGAGTAAGCTGCATTTCTGCTATCTATGCGTGCTGCTGGTGACCCTGCAGAATCCACCACGTATTTGGAATTCGTTATATCCGTACTGTCACTGGCTGGTCGCGTGGCCAGTAATGTGTTACGTACGGGAGATCGTGGGGCCATTCCGCTCCGCTGGAAGGGTCTACTAGCCCCGGAAGGGGGGTTGGATCGCGGTGCCTTGGTTTTGCTTCCGTTTATCCATTTTTAATTTTTATGACTACCTCACCACAGAACACTTAGCACCCCTTTGTACTTTTTTTATAGGTAATTATATTTTATTTTTGATTGGTTATATTAAGTCTAATTTATTTATCAGATTATTTCGCTATAGCGGTTTACTATCGTTTAATTTAAAATTTTATTTGCCTTAGTTAAGTTTTCTTTAATATACTTATTTAATTTAATTTAACTTAATTTAATTTAATCTTATTTAATTTTATTTAGTTAATTTAATTTAATTTAATTTAACCTAATCCGATTTAATTTTATTTAATTTAACTTGATTTAATTTAATTTAATTTGGAGGATGGTTCCGTGCGCAGAAGTGGAAAACTCTTGACTGCCATTCACCTGGGAGTGGCCAGAAGCGATTCTTGTGCGTACGGTTCAAATCGCAGCTCACAACGTCCGGATATTTACATCCAAGTATCCTCTGGGTAGCAACCAAACACCCGTTTGGGAGCGAGCTAAAGTGAGAAGGCGTAAAACTTCGCGTGCGCTGGGTTTGGGTCCCGCCACGTTAAAACCCCGCCCAATGAAAAGAAACAAACAGCCTCGGATGAGACCCCCTTTTTCTGATGACGACCACGGCAAACGTATAAAGGACTATGATTTAAGGGTATGCACCTGGAATATCCGGACCCTTAATGGGGAAGGTGCCTCTGCCCGGCTGGTTGATCTCCTCGGGAAGACAAAGGCTGACATCACCGCCATCCAAGAAATGCGATGGACGGGGCAAGGTAAAGTAAGCGTGAAGCCTTGCGACGTCTACTACAGTTGCCACGTAAAGGAGCGCAAATTCGGTGTTGGATTCGTGGTAGGAGAGAGACTCCGTCGCCGAGTACTGGCGTTCACCCCGGTGGACGAACGTCTAGCCACAATCCGCATCAAAGCTAGATTCTTCAACATCTCGCTCATCTGCGCCCATGCCCCGACGGAAGAGAAGGATGAGGCGTCCAAGGATCTCTTCTATGAGCGCTTGGAACGTACATATGAGCGCTGCCCCCGACACGATGTCAATGCCAAGGTGGGCAAGGAAGGGATCTTTGGCGCCACTGTCGGAAAATTCAGCCTCCACGACGAAACGTCCGATAACGGACTGAGGCTGATCGACTTCGCCGGGGCCCGAAATATGGTAATATGTAGTACAAGGTTCCAGCATAAGAACATCCACCAAGCTACATGGCTGTCTCCAGATCGAAAAACGAGAAACCAAATCGATCATGTTGTGATAGACGGAAGGCATGCTTCAAGCGTTTTGGACGTACGTACACTCCGAGGACCAAACATCGACTCGGACCACTATCTTGTTGTAGCCAAGATACGCACCCGCCTCTGTGCAGCAAAAAATGTGCGCCCAACAATGCAAGGAAAGCTTAACGTCGAAAAGCTGCAATCACAACAGACGGCCAATTTATTCGCCACTCGACTCACACACCTGCTCTCTGAGAGCACTCTTCAACAATCCGACGTACGCGAGCACTGGAACCACATTTCCCGATCATTAAGTACCGCCGCCGAAGAAGTAGTTGGATTTCAGCGAGCCCGAAAGAACAACTGGTACGATGAGGAATGTCAAGAAGCCGCAGAGAAAAAAGATGCCGCCTACAGGGCCACGCTGCGATCGGGCGCAACGCGAGCCATGTGGGACCGTTATAGGGAACTGAAGAAGGAAGCGAGACGTATTTGCCGCAATAAGAAGAGAGAGGCCGAAATACGTGAGTGCGAAGAGCTTGAGATGCTGGCCGGCAGGAAGAACGCCCGAAAATTCTACCAGAGGGTTAGGCGACTTACGGAAGGTTTCAAGACCGGGGCGAACTCCTGTAAGAACAACAATGGCGACCTAGTGACCGATGTCCAGAATATACTTAAATTGTGGAGGGAACACTTTTATAACCTACTGAATGGTAGCAGCGCTGAAAGTAGTGAGGAAGAGGAACCCGAGTCCCCAGTCGATGATGATTGAGTAGCTGTCCCACCGCCTTACTATGACGAGGTACGTATACCGATTACGCGGCTGAAAAACAACAAAGCTGCTGGAGCTGACGGCCTGCCAGCCGAGCTATTCAAGTACGGTGGCGAGGAGCTGATTAGGGGCATGCATCAGCTCGTATGCAGAATATGGTCAGATGAACGCATGCCCGACGACTGGAATTTAAGTGTGCTCTGCCCAATCCACAAGAAAGGCGACCCCGCCATACGCGCCAACTACCGCGGAATTAGCCTTCTAAGCATAGGTTGCAAGGTCTTATCGAGCGTATTGTGCGAAAGACTGAAGCCCACCGTCAACGAGCTGATTGGACCTTATCAGTGTGGCTTTAGGCCTGGAAAATCCACCATAGATCAGGTATTCACAATACGCCAAATCTTGGAAAAGACCCGCGAGAATAGGATCGACACACACCATCTATTTGTCGATTTCAAAGCCGCTTTCGACAGCACGAAGAGAAGTTGCCTTTATGCCGCGATGTCTGAATTTGGTATCCCCGCGAAACTAATACGGCTGTGTAAAATGACGTTGAGCAATACCACCAGCTCCGTCAGAATAGGGAAGGACCTCTCCGAGCCGTTTGATACCAAACGAGGTTTCAGACAAGGGGACTCCCTTTCGTGTGATTTCTTTAATCTTATGTTGGAGAAGATAATAAGAGCCGCAGAACGGAACCGCTCAGGCACAATACTTTACAAGAGCGTACAATTGCTGGCGTATGCCGACGACATCGATATTATCGGTAAAAACAAGGGCTACGTCTGTTCTGCCTTCTCGGGATTGGATAGAGAGCAAAGCGAATGGGTCTGGTGGTGAACGAGGACAAAACGAAGTATCTCCTGTCATCACACAAACAGTCAGAGCATACGCGTCTTGGCACCCACGTCACTGTTGACAGTTACAAGTTTGAAAAAGTAGACGACTTCGTTTATTTGGGAACCAGCATTAACACCAATAATAATGTCAGCCTTGAAATCCAACGGAGAATCACTCTTGCCAACAAGTGCTACTTTGGGCTGTGTAGGCAATTGAGAAGTAAAGTCCTCTCTCGTCGTACAAAGATCACACTCTATAAGTCACTCATCATGCCTGTGCTGGTGTATGGCGCGGAAGCATGGACAATGAAAGCATCTGATGAGGCGGCTCTTGGAGTTTTCGAGAGAAAGATTCTGCGAAAGATTTACGGACCTTTACGCGTTGGTGATGGCGAATATCGCAGACGATTTAACGATGAGCTGTATGAGCTTTACAACGATATAGACATAGTGCAGGGAATTAAAATTCAGCGGCTCCGCTGGCTTGGCCATGTCGTTCGGATGGACAGAAACGCTCCTGCTCTGAAAATATTCAACGCGGGCCGCGATGCTGGTAACAGAGGAAGAGGAAGGCCTCCTCTGCGTTGGAAAGACCAGGTGGAGAAGGACTTGGCTTCACTTGGCGTCAGTTAGCACAGAAGAGAAATGACTGGCGTGCTGTTTTGGACTCGGCCAAAATCGCTTAGGCGGTTACAGCGCCGATTAAGAAGAAGAAGAGAATTTAATTTAACTTAATTTAATTTAATTTAATTTATCAATGTTATTGTGGCTTATTAACATTTTTATTTTTAATATTTTTATTGAGCTATGTACCACGATTGTTTATGAGGAAAAATTGAAAAAGCAACAAATTCTAAGCGGTAGAAGTTATAGCAGCTATTTCGGAGTTCACCACATCTCCTCATCAGACTTCTCTTTTATAGACTAAAGACTTAAATAGCGGCAAATCAGCTGCACTTGATAGCAGTTGGTTGAATAAGGAAAATGAATTAGCAACAAGAGTTTACGGAATGTACATTGCTCAGTGGTTAACGCTTCTGACTTTGAACATCGATTACGCAGGTTCGATCCCTGCTGAAGTTTAGAAAAAAAGAAGTCTGATGAGGAGATGTGGTGATCTCCGAAATAGCTGCTATAACTTCTACCGCTTAGACTTTGTTGCTTTCTCAATTTTTCGTAATAAACAATCGTGGTACAAAGCTCAATTAAAATATTAAAAATAAAAATGTTAATAAGCCACAATAACACTGACAAATACATAGTTTAGGAAGAGTCTGCCAGAAACTATACAAAAAAGCAAATAAGCAACGGGGTGTATAGAACTGAAAACAACAACCACGCTGTCGAGTTTAAATAGCGGCAAATTAGCTGCACTTGATAGTATTTGGTTGAATAAGGAAAAAGAATTAGCATCAAGAGTTTACGGGATGTACGTAGCTCAGTGGTTAACGCTTCTGACTTTGAATATCGGTTACGCAGGTTCCATCCCAGCTGAAGTCTAGAAAAAAGAAGTCTGATGATGAGATGTGGTGATCTCCGAAATAGCTGCTATAACTTCTACCGCTTAGATTTTGTTGCTTTTTCAATTTTTCCTAATAAACAATCGTGGTACAAAGTTCAATAAAAATACTAATTTAATTTAGTATAATTTAATTTACTTTAATTCAGCTTAATTTAATTTAATTTAAATTTAATTTCATTTCATTTCATTTACACTTAATTTAATTTAATTTAATTTAATTTAATTTAACCAGCAAACGTGG
>NW_023461809.1:0-22942 GCF_013731165.1 Rhagoletis pomonella
TATTTATTTGAGAAAAATTAAAAACTTGCATTCAGGATTTTTTTTTTTGCATGTGTTCATATGTACACATTAGACGGTACCACCTTACAAGCACACGAAAAAAAAAGTTCGCCGTACACCCCCGAGTCTTAAATATTTTTACAAGGCGATTCCGAAAAAAAAACCAATATTTTTGCTTTCTACGAACCTAGGGGTCACCGTATTAAGTTTTACGGTGGTACCTACATTCGGCAATAAAAAAATTTTCAAAATATTTCCTTATTCCTTTCCTTAGAAAGGGGTACTTGAGGCCAATGGACTTTGGAACAAAAAGAGACAAGAACATGGGAATATTATACTTAAGATTTAAATAACCGACCCCTACATTCGGCTAATTTTTTTTTTTTTTTTTTTAATTGCCTTGCAAAAATATACTTCAGTTGCAAAGGTGGCGAACTGTTTTCCGCTACGGTCTAATGCAAGCGTGCCTATGAGCGTGGAAAATTTTTCTCTTCTGCTTTCACACATACATACACGAGCAAACTCTATGAATCCGTGATGCCGACCAGGGAAGCCAACTCGCGAGGGATTTCCCCGATTTGCGGGGAATTTCATTTTGCGTGGGGAATCGTGGAATGGACCGTTTTTGTGTGGAATTTCAGCTCGTTTAATTTTAGTATAACAAAGTTTCAAATGACTAAAAATTACCGATGATTTTTTTTCGAATTTTCTTTGTCGCATTTGATTTCATATAGCCAATAAACATAATTTATTTTTATATGGAAGAAAACCGCAAAATCTTCGGAAAAAATCCTAAAACGAAAATTTTTAGCCATTTGAAACTGACACTTTATGCTTCTCGAATTGAGTGGGCTACAAAACTGCATACGCAAAATATTTCTAGAAAATCCAATTAAAAAGCTCGAAATTTTTACGAAAGTTTGTTGAGTTTTTTTTTCAAATATTGCAAAAAGTTTGAAACTTGGATTTGTACGATTTAGGTTAAAGATAGAACTATATTTTTTTTAAATAACTCAAATTAAAAATAATAACAATTCGTGTGAGTAAAATTGCAACTCGAAATCGTTGACAACACTGTTTGCATCAGAAGCGTGAGCGACTTATGCTCTTCATTATCTCATTGTTTAGCAAAATTTAAATATATGATTGTGTGAGTTTTGGCCACCTCTGGTCTAATGTAAATATAGGCAATATTTCCCATAATTTATCGTCACATTTTTTTGTTTTTTTGTTTTTTAGAAATTCAGTTTAAAAAAAAATCTATTTACCTAATTTGCTTTCATTACCGCCGCTTACCTGTCGCGGCGCCAGTATTTCGGCATAACTCTAAGTATGTTTTCGAGCTTTTCACGCCATGTCTGTGACACTAACAAAACAATCGTTCTGTCTACTTCAAGAAGAATACAGTTTAGTGATAGAAATATTTTTGGGTGCAGCCAAACGTCGTCATTTATTACTTTTTATTAATAAAATTAAAATGTTTTTGGCTTTAAAATACATACGATTATTATAGAAACATTTTATTTATATGTATGCAATGTATTTTTTTTTTTTTTTTGTAATAAATAAATTGCCTTTTCGGCAACATTTCTGATTTTTTTCTACTGTAAATATTTGGACACTCAAACAAGTGCAATTGCTATTAAAGAAATAATATACATAAATATTTATTTGCATGCACAGGAGAGATAAGATAGCCATTTATTGGAGGTAACAAAATGTTTGACATAAATATCAAACACGAGTGCTTTTGAGCAGTTGACAAGCAAGAACAGATGGAAAAACGCGGAGGTGGCGGATGTTTTTTTTTTTTTTATTTTTTTGTTGTTTGACTTCTTAATGAATCGATTCCTTTTATAATGCTTTTTACGGCCCAGTAATCAAGTGTTTTATTTTTTTATTTGTACATGCAGATAGTTATTTATTTCGAAATTAGATGATACAGACACAAAAAGTCGTTTTCGTGCTCGTGTCAATGTTGCCAAGCATCCTAGGGATTATGTATATAAAAAAATATAAATAAAAGTAAAATCATAAAAATAAATACCTTCTTTACGATATAAGCGCTCGTTTGACACTGATAATATTGATAAGCTTCTAATTTCGAAATTTTGTGGATGACTTTGAGCATTCCTGAATAGATAGAGCTGCTGCTTTACGTATTTAAGTATTTATGTATATTACACTCGTCAAGTGTTTTCCACATAAGTGGCCATTTCATAAATAAATTTCAGAGGCTTGACATTTATTGTCCATAGCCAAATTCCAAAAAAAAAAAAATGTTTTACATATTATGTTTTCTAAATTTAGGCCAGCACGCGATTTTATTTGTCTATTTGTCAAATTTCAAATTAATGAAGATATAGCACTGCACTGACGCACTCATTTCCGTTGGGTAGCATACAAAAAATCCTTTAATGAGAAAAATTTATAGATATGCATATGAGAAAGCAGGACATTCTTAAGCTCATAACCGACTGGATTAAGTATAAGAAGGTAGAAGGTAATAGGCAAACGATAACGGCAACCCTCAAGCGGGTGTTTCTGTCTCCACTATTGTGGGCACTGGCTGTGGAGAACATTTTAGAAATATTTCAAGAGAATGGCTTCAATGCATATGGATATGCTAATAATCTTGTTATCTACGCCAAATGAGGAGACCTTAAGCTTTAGGACGATCTAAGTGTAACCGTAGGATGGCGTGCTGAAAATGGACTGTCAATTACCCCAATGAAGTCGGTCATCGCCCCATTTACCATAGGAAGGAAGGTCAACTGAACCAAGCCCAAATTGAGTAGGATAGCGAAATATCTAGGCGTAATACTAGATAAGAGAGTCAACTGGATCTTACATCTCAAAGCGGTTACCAATAAAGCTACGAGGGCATTTTATGCTTATCAAAGGCTCGATGGTAAGACTTGAGGAACATCCCCGAAACTAACATACTGGTCATTCAATACAGTGATAAAATCAATTGTCACTTATGCAGCACTGACGTGGTGGCCAAAAGTTAAGCAAGCAACGTCCAACGTCACTCTGCGGAAGCTTCACCGAGTGGGTTTTGTGGCCATAACGGAGGTCATTCGCACGTGCCCGATATAGGTGCTTGGAGCTATCACAGAGAAGATGCTTGCTGGAGTGCGGTGCGACTGTCGAACCTGAGCAGGTTGAAAATTTAGGACATAGGTGCCATTTGGATGTCTCTTGTTGATAACAGTCTTCATTTCCTCCCAAGAGTCTATGATATTCCAGTTTAGTTCTAGGACTTGGCAATTTAAATAAAACCTCGTTTCATCTTGTGGGGGATCCAAGTCCTCATCTTTTCGCCTTTGTTTGTGTACTAGAGATTTATGAGGGGCCCAAAGATCGAACTCATTTTCTGTTGATTCTAGTGACGACGCGCTACCCGATTCCATAAGATCATCTGCGCACATTATTTCATTCCGCAAGAACTTCATTACTGAGGCTAATGCTAACAAATTTGTGAAATTAATTTTTTTGAATCTCGGGTCGAGTAAAGTTGATGCAGTTAGCAAAAAAAGAAAATCAGGAGGCAATTTACAAAAGATTCGAAACCAAAAACTGAGATAGGCGACAGGTAAAAGTGGACTATGGCAGTCTCTCAAAAAAATATATGCAATTGTTTCAATTGATAATAAATTATTAAAAAATATATATGCATTTCACATCATCTTTGTACTAGAATCTGCCTTATACAAAGATTTTTTATTGCAGTCTGCAACTATCAAACAACCTTGGGTTTTATGTAGCAGGAGATATTTATTTTTTGCTCAATAAAGATTTTTTAAACAAAAAAAAAAGCAAAAACCAGTAGACATGGCTGTCAAAACTCTCTCAGCGTAGTTTTTTTTTCAACTGCTCGTATCTAAGTAAGTACTAGCAACAAATTTCAGCAGAGCCCTTTGAATATATAAGTACAGTTACACCTCATTCGACCGTCTTTGGTTGGCAACAAGAAATGCGAATATCTGAAATTTTGTAACAATAAATAGTAGTATTCACCAAATTGAGCAAGTGGCCTGGCGCTCTGACAAAAGAGCAGATGAGCTCAAGCAACGAATGTTGACAATAGTCGTTGCTTGAGCTGATCTACTCTTTTGCCAGACTGCCAGGCCACTTGCTCACTAGTGGTGAACACCACTAATGTTTTATAATGTGTAATTATCCTATCTTATTAATTTTCAGTACTGAACAAATACATACTAGTGCTGAAATGCAAACATATCGAATTTCTACCGCTGAAGGCGGCGGTTTTCCTCGTAACTTTGTATCATGCCACCCACGCAGCTAAGTAATAAAATTTGATAAGGTGCACATACGCAAGCATTAATATAAATGTGTACCATATTTATGTCATCCGCACACTTCACACCACACACAAAAAACAGGAATTCCGGGAAAGCCCTCTTATAAGCTCACACTCAACACTTTACATTTGAATTTCCATACTCAGAATAGCGCCCGGTGCATGGCGTGGGAACTACATATTAGATATACATACATACATATATGTAGTACAAGTACGACAAGAGAAACACATCAAATGAACTTCGAAAATTATAGCGACGCAACTTTCTTATCGCTGACTTTTAACTAACAGAACCTTCACTTTTTTTTAAGAAATTTTTTATTGACACTTCATTAGCTTTTTTGCTTTTGGCCTTCCTGCTTACTCAAAGAATAAGTAGAACGCCAAAAACAACGGTATAGCACTGACAAATGTATGTAAGTAAATAACAGTCACGTTTGTATGTTACTGACTTACCGGTCATATCACCACACACGATGAAATGACAAGACGCATTGACAGTTGTCACACCGGCCGCCAGATGGCAAGCCAACTAATTCAAAACAAATAAACGATGATGAAGAGATATTCGTGGGTGCTTGAGCGTATGTATTTATAAGTATCTACATAAGTATGTATATACATATATGCCCATGGATGTGTGAAAAATTGTACGGAGTACTTGTCCAAAGAGTCAGTCCGCAAGTCACTCATTGACTGGCTTTTGTAGTTTAGCGACGCAAAAAGCAAATATTTAACAACAAAATGCTTAATTAGTTCAACAATTGTTAAGAAGTCGTAAAACATCGAAGTAAAATGGGAAATTTTTACAGGAAAGGAAGTACATATTCTCCAGCAGATGAATACGGATATGCATTGGTGTGAAGGGCAACAATTGAACATTTCGTTGAGAAAAAAGTGTAAAACGTAGTTGTATTGAATGGGGCCATGAAGTCTACGGCGAGAACAGCAGCAGCTTCGAGGAATTTCTTAACGTTCCCACGACAGTCGGGTCTACGTAACCGGAACGACCCAGATTTATATCTGGCCAAGGACTGTCACTCCAGCAACACTCCCCAAAAAGTCTTTGGGGAATTTGTATGCTGCTACAACAACAACAACAGGAATTTCTTAAAAACGTGAAACAAGACAGATCTAGGAATCTGCGAGCTCCCCAACACTATGCCAAAGTAAATCTGCTTTGAAATGAAATTCCAAGTAAAAATTCCAGACCGAAATATCTGGTCAAATGGTTTACCCGAACTAGGTCCCAAATATTTACACTGGTACCCAGATGGACGGCAGAGCAGTAGTTTTTGGACTTGGAAAAACCCAACTTTTGTCATACTGAACCTTGAGAGGGGATTAAAATACACTGCGGAATCGTAAGTAACGACTCCACCGACGAATTGGCAAGGGAAGGCTCATCGTCTGTACTTGTGGGGCTGGAACCGTTTTGAACTCTGTTGGTCCTCCTCGAGGTCCATAATCGAAGCATGGGTAAACTCAGGATGCAGTAAGTACCCACAATCTCTCTCACCGCCAAGGAGAATACATTCACGATGTAAAGGTGGAGCGTATTCGCTCTCTTTCAACCATTTTTTAGAGTGGGAACGTGAGCTCCTGTGGAACAGAGCTAAGTATATATTCAAAAAGCATACATACACTGCCGGAACAAAGTATTGGCACAGCAAATTTTTCACAATATATGCAACAATTTTTATTCTTAAATTTTTCAGCCAATTGTCTTTGAAAATATTTCACAATGAAAACATAAAAATATAATTCCCAAACTTTGTGCAAAACTCGCGAAAATCCAGCAAATTTTCAAGTTTTTAATCAGATTTTTGAATATGCAAATTTGTAGCCCAGTCAAGTTTATTACATTAAAGTACAAGCTTTAAGTAGCTAGGAATTACCGTTGATTTAAAACATTTTTTTCACGCAGTCTATTCCATACAAAAATTTTTTTTCGAAAATACTTTATACGGAAAAAATGCAAAGTACCTTCAAAAAAAAAAAAAATTACTCAAAAATCAATGCGATTCTTGACTAACTCGGAACGTGCATTTTTTTACCAGAATTTAATGGGCTACAAAAGTGCATTCTTCAAAAAACTCTGAAAAATCTAATTAAAAAGTTGAAAATTTTCATGAAAATTTGCTGAATTTTCGCGAGTTTTGCACAAAGTTTAGGAATTATGTTTTTATGTTTTTTGTTACGAAATTGGCGGAAAAGTATTAGAATAAAAATTGTTGCATATATTGTGAAAAATTTCCTGTGCCAATACTTTGTTCCGGCAGTGTAGTGTTAAAAGTAAATGCTTGCGTTAGCGTCTACGGTTCTCACAACACCGTCATATACGAATGTACCCTTCCCACCAAAATCTCCATCAAAATACTAAAAAGCTACCAAAAGTAAAGTTTCCATACGATCTCAGAGGTTTAAAAGTAACTATTAGCACAACGACAGATAACTAGGGTGTTCGATTATTCGGCTTTTCTTTCAAAACCGATTTTCGAGTTAATCGAAAAATGGCAATTTGAAATAAAAACGGTTCCCTATAAGATAAAGAAAGCTTTAGATTAAGAAGCAGGGTTAGAACTACGGCAAGCCTAAATTGGAGCAAATGGAGTAAAAAAGCGTAGCATAAAATTAAAATCCGTAGTAGATATTTTTTGCATATTGGCCCGTTTTAATTTGCCATTATTAGTTAAAAAAAAATTAAATAATGCATAAAAATAGCCTTTAATCGTGTCCTGCAACTATACTATTTAGCATCTATAAAGGAATAGCTACGTAAAAAATTTTCATATTTCTTATATAACATTCTGAGCTCTTAATTTTTTTTTGGTGAACGATATTTCATTTTTTTTTTTAAATAGGACTCCGGAAAGGGTTCAAAAATTATTCGTCGGATGATTTCAGGGAGTCCTTGAGAGATCAAGATTTGTATAAAATAAAAAGAACCGGTGTGTTCGATAAAAAACAAATAAAAAATCCAATTAGTTCGATATTCGAAACAAACAAGATTAAAAAAACGCCTACAGATAACCAAAAAAAGGCTGGGCACCGGTTTGGAAAAACCGAGTCAATCACCCTATAGGCAACCTAATCTACACCTAAAAAATAAAAATTAAAAAAAAAATTTTAATTAAAATTTATCGGTCAGTGCTGTGTATCGAGTGCTAATATTCAATACCCTCTATCTGCACTTTTCACAAAAATTAGATTCTAATATAAAAAATCCGCCTTAGGCTTAACTGTCATCGGTTATATATATGCTGACTTTGTATAACGCTTGACAGAAGATGGGCTCTAACATCACAAAATATTTTTTGTTAGAATTTCAGATAGAGGTTATTGAATATAAGCCCGCGGTAAACTGTAATTGAATATTTATTTTTTTTACCTTAAAAAAAAACCGGAAAGAAAGAAAAAAATCGCCTTCCAAGAAAACTTTCGATCTGAGCAAATTCATTTGCACTTCAACTTGATAACAGTTTCCGGTCGAATTTTATCTTAAAGAAAATATCAAAAAATCATCACGTGATCTTAAATACATAGTATATGCCCTATATGTGACAATACATACACATATATGCATTAACGTACATATTTACACGTGCTTGCTTGGGTATTTACGCGCAATATTATTTAAAATAAATAATTAAGTGCCTTTTGTCACAGGAAAATACTTAACAAGCGCGATAAGTAAATGAAATATTAACACTTTTAAATCTTACACTTTTTCCGAGCGTAAAGTCACAGCGTTGCTTACACTTGCAAGCTTGCATATTTCACTTGGTTTTCTTGTTGTTGCCGCTTTCGCACCTCATTTCGAAAACAGCAAAGCGACAACAACAAAGTTAGCGAATAAATAAATAATGCAGTACAACAAACAAAAAACTTTGTTGATGCAACAATAAAAGGATGTCCGTTGCAGCAACGGCAACAGCACAGATGTGCAGCGCAGCGCAGGGCTGCACACTTTAAGGAGGTATTAATATGACAAGTGTGACAAAGGTGCAATAGTTAAAAAAAAAAAAATACAAAAGCGACCAAACCAAGAAGAACTCTGCACATTCTGCGGATGATGAAAAACGAAGTTTGTAGCTGCCGTTTTGCTGCGCTCGCATAGTCGTAGTTGCGCCAATGCAGCAGTCCCAGACAGCCAAGCACCAGTGACCATCCGTCGGCACGTCGGCACGTCCAATCGGACAGACAAGTTGCCAACTGACAAACATTGCCACAAAACTGCGCAAGCAAATGCAATGCGTGTAAATAAACAAGTTGCGTACTTATGGCTTTTTATGACTCGTCGTCAACTATGGAGGAAATACGGCTCGCTTTTTTGCCTTGCTACGATTTTTACTTTATTTTTTATTTTATTTTTTGCTCAGCTGTACCTACAGTGCACTGCACTGGCTGGTAGTGGCGCTGCTTTGTTCGTAGCCCTTTCGACTTGGCCTTGCGCTTGGGGCATCGAAAGGGTTCGAAGTGTAAGTCAGCTAGAAAGATCGCTGCACTTTTTTTTTGCCGTTGGTGAGAAGTGTTTTTGTGTGCATCGTATGAAAATTTGTGTGCGTGTGTTTGTAGGTACGTTTACCTGCTTACAAATAGGTCCTGCTTGGCAACAGTAGATACTAAAGGTGTTGATTTGAGTTGACAAGCGATAACACCAACACCTACAAATTGATTAATGTTTTGCCGACGGCTTTGAACTTTAGCGAGCAGAAGCAAATGCGGCAAGAAAAAAATATCTTGCTGTTGTTGTTTTTTTTTCAGAAAAAAGTCGCTGGACTACGCCGACATATTAACTGGAATTAAAAAATATATATACATATATACACAAATGGTTGGTACCAACTAAAAAAACTTTATCTTTCTTCGATAAGCAAATATGTGTACTTATTAAAATTCTTGGCCAAATCAATAACCCGCAGCAATTTTTCTTTCATCATTCTCAATATCAACACCCCCGGCTGATTACTAATAAAAAATTTCTTTATCAATAAAACTAAAATATTGCAACCATAAAATCATTTACTTACTCCCCCTTTTTCCCACTTAGTACTTTATAAGGCCCTATTAATTTTATGATCCGTCTAGGAAATAATATTTTGACTACGTAACAAAGAATGTGACAGTCAATACTTTTACTTTCAAATAGCCCAAAGTACTATCTACTAATTGTTGCAGATATAAAATAATCACTGTTTTATGGCCACTATTAAATTGGTAAAAAAGAAACTGTTCGCGAAATGCAAATAAACTTTTTATTGGGTATGCGTGATTTAATGAATCATTAACCTTTGATTGACTAAACTTTCCAAAACCACATACGATTGGACAGTACCGATTTGTGGTTTATTATTTTTACAATTATATTCTTTTAAATATGTTTTAAATGGTCCGGCATTTATTTTGTACTACGCTTGTAGTTTGCCGCCGGCATAAACGTTAAATTCGGCCAAAGGCAAGGAGCAAAAATCTAAAAACCTATGGCCTTATTCATATAAAATAAAGTAGATTTAAAGAGCTCCATTAAGTGACATTTTCATACAAATTTTCGATTTATAAAGCAGTTAAAGTTTTCTTTATTTTTTATGAACTTGGCTACTAAATTTTATAAGTTTCTTCTTCTTTTCTTGAATGAATGTAAATCAAATTGGGCATTTGAAAACACGTTAACATACCTCTGACTGTAGTTGAATTTGCAGAGGAGCTTGCTGTTATTGATTAGATTCCAGAAGGTCCCAAAATGTTAAAATGTTAACACAAATTTTAGTTTTGTATTACCAAACTATGAAAAAGCATCTGCGAAGCGCAGACTGAAAGCGTATTTGAACGAAAAACCTGCCAAGCAAAAATCTATTTAAAGTAAACAAGCCGCCCGCTGCATCCCTTTTTCGGTAGTTCCGAACTAGTTCAATTCGTTATTTTAGATATAGATTTCTAACAATAAAATTGTTTTTTAGAAGTACCACATCTCACTGCTTTTGAACTGGTGGCGATCTAGTTACTAACGGACTGATTCGTTTTTGGCGATAAAGATCTAGTACGGAACTATAAATTTGGTTCACCAGTTCGGGGTTTCCCTACAGGGCAAGAGCTGAAATCGAGATATCTAAGGCACTGCGCTTACATTTTAAACAAAGCACTCGCGTGTTATGCCTGAGGTCTTAGGTTCAAGTGCTGATGCAGTAAAATTTTTTTTATTTCATTTTAGTTTAGTTTTTTATTCTTAATTAATTTTTTTAATTAGAGTTTTTATTGTAATTTTTAAATTTATTAAAAAAAAGTATTCTTTTTCTTTCTTTTTTTTTATGGGCGCTGTAACCGTCTTAGCGATTTTGGCTACCCAAACGAAAACAATGACTAGCGAAGTCATTCAAGGTAGGTAATAATTTTTCATAAACATCTATCCAGGAGTATATAAATACAACAGAATAACGAAAAAATTATTGAAATTCATGAAACGAAAACGATTCAAACGCAATAGTTCTGGAAAAAAATATTTATGTTCTATGAAAAATTTTATTACGGTCCTTTAGTCTTTCTGTTGTGAAATATAAAACTCAGAGAACTGGGCCTGGTATTCCTTTACAACAACAAATACAATTTAGTGATCAGTTCGAAGTGATGTACATACAGGTGGCTCCAAATTTGCCTCAACAGAGAACTGTGACCACATGAAATTATCTCTCCGCAATTTTCAGAAATCGGTTAATTGAAGGCGCATGGCATCAGGCTGCTCTATAGCCAAATCATTTTGCCTAGGTACAACACTAAAAGGACACACAATCTGCTAAAAAAAACAACAACAGGCGTTGCAAGACTACAGAGTAGGTGATCTTACGGGGCATTGACCGATTGACGCGCATGCCAGAAGGCTGTGCTACTGGGGCGTTAAACTTTTTGTCGGCATGCTAATAAAACTTACCACACAAAAAAAACGAAACCCCTCATAAAGAGGGTACTAGTAGGTACTGGTTGCGTAATAACAATTACATCGAAACCAGACACGTTAAACAAAAATTTACGGAGTATGCATACGCACACATTTCAACTAAAAAATTTGCAAAATCTTACGAAGATTCTATAATTAAACTGAAACTGGAAAAATTATTTTTTTTTATAAAGTAGTTATGGCTAATATTTTACTATCGTTTTATTTGCCTTCAAATAAGGAATATTTGACTTCAAATAAGGAAGAGGCTATCAATTCGGCGGAGTATTTTTTTATTATGTATAATAGCGTATAACTTTGTGCCACGTGCATCGTTTTCGAAAAAATTTTTTTTTATCGGAAAGTTGGTACCTCAAGGGCGATCGCATACTAACTTGGTCTAGTTGCGTTCATTGGATTATGAAGAAACTAACGGTACGCCTAAATTTGTATATGAGCATTGAAGTCGGTCGGTTTTTTTTCTCAAAAATGACTTCTTCGATTTTTTCACAGAGTTTATTTTTTTTTTTGATTTTTTTTGTTTGGAATTTTAAATTTCGAACTTCTTGCGCCTAATAATATTTTTAAGTTCGATAAAAAAAATAAATAAGTATTTGTTTATTAGTTTTGTCACGCAAACTGGAAGAGCCTACAATTTTACGTCAACTCCAAGCGGCAAATAGTTTTTATTAGAAAATTTTCCATGGCATAAATACACTCGGAGTTTCAGCGTTGCCTGCCAGGTCGTTACCACTAAAAAAGTGTTTTGCTATAATTTTTGAATGTTTTGCAAACCGGAGCTCTTACTCGGGTTCTACCAAGTGAAAGTATGCACCTTTAACCGCTCGGCTATGGTGATAGTTGGATTTTCTTAATTAAATTGTTCAACACTTTTTTTGTTTTGTTTTTGATTTCACTCACCTGCATTACCCAATAATTTGCTGATGGCACAAATTGATCGCCAATTATAATATCCGTATGCATTTAAGACACTTTTCTACAAACTCTCCTCGCGTTTGCCTTCTTAGCGTAGCAGCTAGCTGCCACTTTATTAAACAAAAATCTTTTTTATTTGGATTTTACTATTTATTTTTATTTTTTTTTTAAATTAAATTTTAACACTAGGAAATAGTTGTTAAGTCACCGTTTACTTCTACCAATGAAAGGCATGCGCGAATGGCACTTAGTTGCTTAGATATAAATATAGATATGTATTTATTTCTGTATGAAATCACTCTTTAGTTAAATTTTTTATGCATAAGTAAATTATATATAAGGCACTTTTCTTAAGGCACCTCTTTATTGAAAGAAAAATCGTTAGTTTACATTAAATTATTTCGTATTTACTTTAAATCATTTTTTTTACCGCATTCTTTCTTAACTATCCAAGTACCTTTCATTTATTTATTTGTTGTCAGCTTATACTGCATTTACTAACTTTCATAAGTTTTCACACAAATATTTATTTTCTTATTTCTTTGCATATTCAATTATACTAGCAAACGATTTTTTTTTGTAACTTGTTTTCTCAAACATATTTACTTCTTTACGTTACGTACGTATTTAGCGACGGCTCAAAGTCTGCCCTCTCATGCTCGCCCACGCCAATGCACATCTGTGTATACAAATCTTCATTAAACTTTTCCTCCGCTTACTTTATTACTTTGCACATTTCAAATCGTTTGCTTAAAGTAAATATTTTTTTCTGAATTCTTTTCTTTTTTTTTTTGTTAATATACAAAATTCTCACTTTCTTTATTTTTGCATGCAGTCACGCATATTGAACGAATTGTGCTTAAAATTAATTATTATTAATGTTTCATTTCGCGACGGCTTGCGCATGCGGCAGACGTAAAAAAAACGGTTGCCCAAAAAATTGCATAAAAATACTTTTTTTTTTTTTTTTGGAAAAGGTATTGCTACCAAAAGTCCACTGTCATTGGACTAGTACTCGTCGTAGTATCGTTAGTAACGCGATAAAGTTATAAGTATGTACGCGACGCGATCAGGAAATGTACATGCGAAGAAGAACCAACCAACGAGTCCACAACTATCTACTTAAAATGCCGAAATAGTGAGCCGCTCAAGCGTCGCCGTTTGTTTCATCGCTGTCGGTAACCGAGTTCAGACTGATTGGACAGCAGTGCTTTGGCGCAGACGAACCTCACATTGCCGTGTGTTGCTTGCTTGCTGTTGCCTTTTGCTTACCTGCCGTCACCGTATCACCAACATACAAACATGTAATCCATACCAGCCTGTGTGTTGTTGTTGGTGTTGCCATTACGATGCCTGCCTGGCTGCTTGACTGCCTGCTGTATGGCTGGTTCACTGTTACTTCTTCTTCGTGTTGACTCAAAAGTGGTCGCTTCTGCTGGCCCGCTGCTGATGTTGCTATGTAGTACATATATACATATAAAGGTAGTTTAGTGGTTGTTGTTGTTGTTGCTCACCTTTTCCATTTTTTATACAGGTGATTTGCTCGTATGCGAATAATATTTTGCTTTTAACCACTGTCGAGAACGAGAGTGACCTGACAAGAAACAGTAAAGCTAATTGACAGAGAGCGAGTGATATTTATATTTTTAAACGTAGTCGTAGCAGAGTTTTTTTAACTCTCTTTGGCAGCAACAGTGATCGCTTGTTGTGCTTTGCCGGCCGCCCAGCTGCGATATCAGACTCATACTCAAAGCGAGGCTCAACAACAACCCTAATGGCTATTTTAAGCCTCTAAGCAAGTTGTGTGTGCAGTGTGCGCACCAGGTGAGTTTGTTTTGATGTACTGTGGGACAAATTGTTAAAACAAAAAATGTGCATGCGAGCGCATATTCATAGCTCAGAGAGCAAAAATAGTGTGATCATAGGAGAGCGCGGAATTAACTGGTTTGTGTTGTATAAGAGAATTTTACTTATGTAGTTATTGTTATGTTTATTTCTTATTAGCTACATATTTACTTAGAGAACAGCTGAGTTTCGTTTATCGAGTCATTGAATCGATTGGTAGTTCACTGATTTGAGATCTCCCCATACAACATTTAATTATGTATGTAGATACAATTATAGGTTGTATAATAAGTCTCTGAAGTATGTGCGTACATAATTCAAATTGTATTTAATTAATTTTACTAATTTTATACATAAAATCTTAAGATTTGAAGATTAAAAGTTATACGCAATGGGAAGAAATCAGCACTTTTGTTTTTTATTTTATACAAATTGTTATCGTGGCGCCCTTGCTTTCGTTGTCCTCACATTAGGGTGCGCCTTACTTTTCAACTATGATCCACAAAGGAAGACTCATCTTCAATAGGCGTGCCTCATATGCAAAAAATGCTCTTTAACTTTCAAATCTATTAATTTATACGAAACAAATAAGCTCTTTTTACTTATTTATAGGCTCTCTTTTCCCTTGTATGTAAAACTCTTTCCGTTATCCAACTTTGAAAATTTTTCGCAGAGCACATTTTCATGACCATACGAACCTATCTAAGGGTAGTCTTGCTTTGCACTGCTGCAGCAAGGGTTGCAGTCAGATTTAGGTGCTTAGCAGATTCACAATCAGGGCACTTTCATATACTTGGAGCCTTGAACTTATCCCTTATAACACGGATCACTGCAGTCTAAACATACGCCAATTTGCTTTTAATGCATTCTCATTCTCTCTTGTGGTGGATGGTTGACAGACTGTGGTCGTAAGAAGAAACCGGTGAGCTTTTACATGGAGACGTCTATGGTTGTAAACTTTCCTTAGCTCTAAAATTTAAGCTATTAGATATCTTTGGTGTTTTCCATCCAGCGGTATCTGGTATTAAGTCGACAGTCGATTTTCTGAATTTTTCAAGATTGGTAAATATTATCTATCTAATATCCTATATCCAAGCAACAATAAATGCTTTGCGCTCAAATCTACATACATAGTAGCATAACGCCTACCATCTTTTACTAATTATTTAGTAGAACCTAAATGGGTTCTAAACTGATATTGTAGTATACTGCGTGGCGTATGAGCCGGCTGGGCAAGGCACACTCTAGTCTATCGCCCCGAGAAAATATGTAGTAAGTAGGAGTATCTTGGAATACATGGCTAAATGACAAGCATTGAGTTGATTGAGGGCTATTGCGCATATAAAGTTATCAATTTATGTAAAAAAAATTAAAGTAGATAGTTTCTTTCATAAGCGCTAGTAGCAAAATATGGATGGACCACCTAGTCGTATGCGGAACTTTTTACTCACGTGGCTTTTTTCTTATTTATTAGCAGCGAACGAGATTTTAGGACTTAAAACCCCATAAAAAAGGCAATATCAAATAGGTAAATAGGCAGGAAATGGCAATACAAATTGCAGAAAAGACCAAAAAGACAACAAGAGCCAAAAAAGCAAAAAGCAATGATTTATTTGTGAACAGTATACACATTTTACGAAACGAATAACAAAAAAAGTTTGAAACTATGTAGTTTCATGTTATTAAAAATTTGTACTTTAGCTATTTGTTTTGTTCGAATTTTCAACTCATAAAAGCTATTGTCTATAGTTGTATGTACCCTGTGTGGAGAATCTCTAGTTTTGAACTGGTGCGCCTGTAGTACATTAAGACCCAGTACTGATTTGCGATAAATCTCTTTTGCATGCAAACAACTGACGAATTTAACATGGCGATGTCCTAGGAAGTGTCAATTGCCCCCCCGCTGCATCCCTTTTTTGATAGTTCTGAACAGTGTGACCAGATGATCGCAAAAAATGAAGCTAAATTCGTTTTTAAAACAGGTTAGAAAATGCTGTACGCTATGAAAATTGAAGTTAAAAAGTAGTCAGTATATTTATTAAAAATAAAAAAAATCGATTTTCTGCAAATAACTTTTTAAATCATTCTCGTAAAAACACAAAATAGCATCTATCAGGCCAACTAACGGCTACATAACTTCAATATGTGCAAAAAGAATTTCAGTTTAGGATAGATAGATTGAAATAGACGTATGCATTCTATCTATTGTGCCCTCTACCATTTACAGTACCTTATCTAATCCTAGGGAACCAACAAATTTGAGAAGACCTCCTGGGGTTAGCGATTGTATCAATTCTTCACTTGGCCAGAGTTGGCCTAGTTACCTCTCCCGTCTTTTCGCAACCGCCTCGAACTCGCGAAGTGGGTTCACAGGAGTCTCCTCATTCTCATCGCAGAAACGATATAGATCATTTGACTGGATGCCTAGCTTGTGCAGGTGACCTCTCAGTCTACAGTGGCCCGTCAGAAAACCTGTTATTATCCTTACACTGCCTTTAGGGAGGCTTACAATTGCTCTGTACCTTGTAAAGTTGTGGCCTACCGTTAGGCATTTAGCCTGACGTAGACCTAAAGGCGACTAGGCGGCTGCCGTTCTAGCTAGTCGGTCCGCTTCCTCGTTGCCAGCAACTCCTATGTAACCAGGTACCCAAGTTAATTGGATGTCATTTTACTCCGCTAGGATGTTGAGCTTATCAATGCACTCGAGAACCAAAGATGACTGGACCTCAAATGATGAGAGCGTCTCCAGTGCCGTCTGGCTATCACTCAATATTAAAATTTTCTCATTACGGTAATTTCTACGTAGGTTAATCTCAGCGCACAGACTAAGGGCATAGACCTCCGCTTGAAAGATACTCGGGTATGCTTCCATGGGTACCGTGAGATTTAGCCTTGGTCCGCAGACGCCGTCCGGAGTTTTGGAGCCGTCTTTATATCATTGCATCGAGTTCTCCTGTATATACCTCTCCATAATAGAGGTGCTGCAAGTTGACTTGGTGCAAAGCTCTCTTTTGAATTTCCCGTCAAAGTTAACCAACTTGGGCCTATAATCTCTGGGAAGCAAAGCTAATCGAATTTGGGAGCCTATCTTGTCTCTGTTCCTCGGTGATAGGATTATGCCTCCGCCAAAGCCTTTTCTCGTGAAATTTAGTAGAGTTCGCTGTGCTATCTGTTCTATGGTAAGGTGTAGCGGCTAGAGCTCGAGAATCAACTCCAGCGCTGTCGTCGGACATGTGCGCATCGCCCCCCTAAAGCATACACATGCCAGACGTTAAAGCTTGGTGAGAGATTGCCTTACCGTGGCAAGGCTGGTTCTCGAGACCCAAGCCGCTGCCCCTTAAGTAACTATTGGTCTAACTATCATAGTATGCATCCATCTTAGGATCTTGACACTGCAGCCCCAAGTCTTCCCTGCTAGACGTTTACATACTATAAGTGTCCTCGTAGCTTTGGAAGTGAGCAATTTAAGATAAGAAAAATTAAAAAATTTTTATATTTTCTACATTTGAGTACACAAGCAGTACGCCAACAAAGCAAATTTTAAAAATACGGCTCAAAGAAAATTTCTTAGTATTATTTTTTAAAAATCTAAGAAAGTATTTTCTCAAAGAAATGGTACTTTGCACTGTTGTAATATTTCAATGGTAAATAGTAGTTTTAGAAGTATTCAAGCTTTTTATATTAAGCTCAGGTACTTATTTTTATAGTTCCCGTCCGAATTTCATTGTGAATATTTGAAGAAAAAAAGGCCAGAAAAAAGTCACGAAGTCAGATCTAAATTTTTGAAGCTATGGCATAAAATTAAATGCTAAATCTAGCCGCAAAGAGGCTAACCTGGTCACACTGGTTCCGAGCTAGTCCTAAGTTCTTTAGTTCCGAACCAGTTCCGAAATCGACAGACGAAAGAAAAAAGTTTCATGATTAGATGCGTATTTGAACGAAAAAACTGCCAAACACTTATCTATGTAAAGTTAACAAGCCCCCCTTTCGATAGTTCCGAACTGGTTCTAAATTCGACAGATAAAATCTAGTTCGTTCTGCATCCCTTTTTCTATAATTCCGAACCAGTTCTAAATTCGTCAATTTAGATATAGATTTCTGGTGAAAAAAAGTGAAAAAATTTGTTTTTCAAAAGTACCACCAATTTAGGATTGGTGTACACTTACATACACTTTCCAAACCGGGAAGATTAGAAAGATGGTCTCCTGCCGGTAAATAAATGATGGTATTTCCATCTACACCAGTAGCTCAAAGATGTCAAAAGAGTCGGCTTGGGTCTGTACTCTAAGGACCTTCAAATATGGAAATCATACCGCCTGCCTGATAAATGCAGTGTCTTTCAGGCAGAGATATTTGCCATAATAGAGATGGCGACTTGTCACATACGGGATAGTAAGTCTCGGTTAGGGATCGTCTTTATATTGGTTGAAAGCCAGTCGGCGTTAAAAACATTATTCCCCAGGTTGGTAAAGTCGAGAACAGTGCGGAAATGTCGGGCAACGCTAGCTTCACTGAGCCACGTCGAAACCAGCCTGTGTCTGCTGGGTTCCAGGAAATAGCAATATAGAAGGGAACGAAATAGCCGATGATATGGCTAGACACGGCTCGAAACTAGCGAAGCGCATAACTTTCTGCTGCCACCGATTTCTTTTCTGCTAAGGGCTCTTGAAGAATGCACCACAGCCGTAACCAATGACCTATGAATCAATCGAGACGACTGTGGGATATCAAGATCCTTGTGGCCGCGACTCAATAAGAGCCGTACCTAATGAGGAATTACTGACACTAAACAAATCAGCAGTAAGGGCTCTTACCAGTAGCGTATACGAACAAACTCCCTCTGCAGAGGTTGTCGGATGACGATGAAGAGGAGTCGATTCATTACTTCTTATGTTAATGCCCAGCTCTCCAGACAAGGCGTCTCAAGCATTTGGTATCACGCTTTTTCAATAGCTTGTGGGAGATAGCGGAGGTGAAAATATCGAACATCCACGTCTTCATCCGAGATAATAAATGGTTTGGCAGACTTTATACTGATAGTATGTATTAATGTTATGTTAGAAGGATATGCGTCCTCCTGGCACTCACAGAGGGCATTCAGAATGGGTAAATCTGCCTCCCAATGGGCCAGCGCCATAACACCATAGACATAACTTTGTCAAATGCTTCAGAGTTGCTTATGGTTATGGAAAAAAACCAAACGCCAATAGATACATACGGTTATGGTTATGACTCGAAAGTGAGAGCCAAAGTACTTCAACCTTAGCCCCGCAAACGTTGGGCACCTTAGACGGTAGTGTAGAGTTGACTCTACTTCGTCCTTTTCCGGGCAACTGCGACAAAAGGGGTCCGGTAGAATGTTCAGCCTTACTGCGTGAATACCGATAAGACAGTGACTCGTTAAGACCCCACCAGAAGTGATAGCTATGGCTTTGTGAGTGTGAGGAGTGCCCTCGACCGCCCCCGATCCCCCCTCGGCCAAAATGATCTTGTGATCGCGCATGTCGTGGTATTCGCCAGCGCTCTCTGAGCTGACATGAGTCCCATCTATCCAAAAGTGTACCGAAAGTGATCAACAGCACCCCCAGCCACTCTTTATCCCGTGATAACGATTCACGGGTTTCTTCAATGGCCAGCTCATCAGCCACGCAGTTCCCCTCAATGCCGCTGTGACCCGGAACCCAAATAAGCCAAATGCAGAAGTATTCCGACACGGCCGAAAGAGAGAGCAGACGTTCCTTAACCAAGTTATAGCGCACATCTAACGAACTCAAGGCCCAGATAGCCGCTTGGCTATCAGAATATACGCTCACTTCCCTGACTGTTATAACGCTCCTCAGCAGTGAATCCACCGCCTCCTTGATAGCAGCTACTTCCGCCTGGAATACACTGAAGAAGTCCGGGAGCCTGAACTTAGTGCTGATGAAAGGCTCTCGACAGAAGACCCCTCCACCAACCCTACCGTCCAGTTTCAATCCATCCGTAAAGAAATTTAGTTTGAGGGAAAGTGGACAGAGAAGAAGCTCCTAGGAGCCGTATCTCTTCGTATCCATGGAATTATTCATGCTAATTTCAATTGAAAAGAAAAGTTTCGAAAAAAGCCGAACCATATTGGATGAAGTTGATTAAACTGATGCATCAAAATATTTCGAAGTAGCTTACATACATGTTACATGTCTCATTTTTCGAACAGTGAAGGGAAAAATCGATAAGCCAAAATTACCTGAAGTCATGCAAAGTAAAATACATACTTATGTACATACTTACATACCTACATATATACTGCCATTATCCATTTACATATAATTCGTGTAGCCAAAGCCAAATAGCCATGAAAATTATACCTACTGATGACTACTCCATTAAAGCACAAATTTAACGAAGCAGATGAGTTGGAAAAAAATAAATGTTTTTCTATATACGCGAACACACACGCACACAAATTAATAGTGAAGAGAAAGAAAAAATGGTAGCATTTAAAGCCGAAAACACAGTAAAACAAAAGCGAAAGAAATGAATGAACAAAGAAGTGTAGAAAAAAAAACCTAGCTAAGCAGACGCAGCCAACGGAAAAGTCAATAAGGGAGTGGCCACACGCGAGCACTCCACCAATCGCAGCGACCGGAATCGCACACATGCAATGCTGGTGCGGGCAATGGTGCGAGGAGAGAAGTGAAAGGCAGGTATAGCACACACACACACACACACCTGTACATTTATAATGTTACGCTGTGCTAGTTGTTGTTATGTCTGGCTAACTGTTGGGGAATTACTATGCGGCGCTCCACTGTGCTGTGGTGGCGACGAAGTATGTACAAGTGTATGCCGCTGCAAGAACGAGAGCAACAAAGACAGAGCGAGAGGGAGCGAGTGAGTGAGTGTAGTAAAAACACACTGCAAAAGGCAAAAGTTTTTAGCAGACAGCAGACGAACGATGGAGTAATGGAGTATCAGTATGTACATACATACTGAATGGCAAAGAGGTAGTGGTTTTTTAAATGTTGTGGTTTGGCGGGAGGAGGAAGTTGAGGAGACCAAATGAAATTAAAATGAAAGAAAATACCTACCAAAAATTAAATGAGTCGTGTTTTTTTCTGAGCTTACCGATTGGGGTGGTAAGGTGGTAAATGTGGAGTGGGAGAGGGTGATTTTAACGGTGTTTGGTAAATGGAAATTTATATGTAGGTACATAGTAAGTATGTATATCTACTTCTGTACATACATACATATGTACATACAAAGGGTGGTGAAAAAAAATAGTAAATTCGCATTGTTCCATAAAAAAAATATCAGTTTTTTTTTTTGAAATCAAAAAACATTAAGAGGTCGCTCGATGCGCTCAAAGTTTTCCATGTATTTTGTATGAAAAAGAAAACAGTTTTCGTAGAAATAGAATAGAATTTTTGAAAGTCGGTTTCTCTACCTATATTTTCTAGGTCTTCAAAACCCCCGACAAAAGCAGGGGTATATTTTTCGGTAATGAACAATTCTAGCGGGTGAGAGCATTAAAATTCCAACTTGTTTTAGACCACCCTAATGAACATACTAATTTGTATTCGACACACTTCCTACCATATTTTTTGGTTCTGCACTAAATTCTAGGAATAAATTCCATTAGAGCAATAGCTCTGAAGTCCATTTTGAGCTCCCCAAATTCTAAAAGAAGCTCCATGGTCCGTCTACGCGATAGTTCGAATATTCGGTTATTCGTATTTTCGCAGCATTAGCTATTAAGTTATCCGACTTTTTTCGGTAAATTTGCATATTTATCAGTTTTTGTTGCATACTGAGGGCGATCTAACGAAAAACAAACACTTTAGATTTTGGTATATGCAAAACTTGCACTAGTAACCCAGCAGACAAATTGTAACTGCTTCTTGTGTAACCCAGCAGACAATCTGTAATTGCTTCTTTTGTGTGCAAATGAACATTTCTGGACTAGCTCAGAACCGTTTCGGCACTTGTCCGGAATCATTTCGATATCGTAGCGGGACCTGTTCGGGTAGTATTTCAGGACCATTGTGGAACTTCTTTTGGAAAATTTCGGGACCGTTTCAAGATCTGTTTAGAACCCTTTCGGGATAAATTCACGATATTGAAAAAACCTCTTCCGGACTACTTAAGGACAATTTTGGGACATGTTCGGGATCATTTCGAGGTGGTTCGGAACTAGGAATATCTATATGATTATGAAAAAGTCATGTACTAAATAGTCCCTCCAAAACGAATAAAATGAAATGAAAAATAATGCTTAATTTATACTTTTAATTAATGCCTTAATGATTTGCTAAGCCATTCACAGTACCTGTTAGGTACTCACGCCTTTATTGATGCCATTTTATAAGTCTCTCATAAATTAAATGTTTGATTTTTTATAAAAATTGTGTTTTCTATAGTAAATTTTCATATTCTGAAGCTACCAGGTAATCCTAGTGTTCGACAATTCGAATCGGTTCTGCAAACATTGGTTCAAATTATCTAGTTTTTACTGTATGAAGACAAATCCTTTTTTAAAATGTTATTCTATGTTCTACCTGAAGGTTTAAGAATACGAAAAGGTTGATTTTTGAAAGCAAATGTGATATAATTACTAAGGATTATATGCAATTTACTTTGTAGTGGCCTTTTGGGGTTCTCTAAATAAGAAACTGAAACCAAAAAATAATTCTTCGTAAAAGAAATCCTAAGTACAAGTTTTTATTTAAAAAATAGCATTCGTAACACTTTAGTAAATACCAATCTTAATATTGTCTAACTTTGTATTAATTGAAGATAGCTTTTTTCAAAATACGGGGGTTTGAAATCGACCTCAGAGTTATGCTCAAATGGACCCTTTCCTTTGAATCTGATATAGAATCCGAATCTGATAGAAAGGCTGAAGGTATCGAAATTTATATAAA
>NW_023461810.1:0-22941 GCF_013731165.1 Rhagoletis pomonella
TTTGTGGAAATTTCATTTTTCAATTCAATATTGTTGTACAACAACAAGTAAACATACAGCAATAGCAACCCTCTAACGCTTGGTGGCAGCGACTGCGACAGCAATGGCAACAGCAACCGCAAATGCAACTGACACACAAAAATAAATTCGAATATCGAAATCAAAAACTGTCTGACAGTCGAGTGGCACATGTAAAATGCAAGTGCTGGGGGGGGGGAAGAAGGGAGGAGAATGTTGTGACTTGTTACTGTTGGCATGGCTAACATTTTGCCAATGCTAAGAATGGCCATTGCGTGGCATGCCACATGTGATGGTCGATGGTCGATGGTCATACAGAGGCCGCAGTGCGCTTTAACTTAGCCACCAAAAACATTTGCCACATGCCACAATTTTCTTAGCCAAAATGCAAATGGCAAATGGAAAATGTAAAATGCATTCGCACACAGGCACATATGTGAGTACATATTACTATAATGAATGCATATATGTATGTACATATGTATGTATGTAGTAAAAATGTATCAGTTCATGTTTTCGCTGCTGTTGCAACTGTCCAGATTGGTCTGAGTTGTGCTACCGCTGCTGATTTTGTAGAACATTGCAATTGTAAATACACACACATATCCATGCATAGTATGCGTGAATGTACCCATCCATAATGCCGCCAAATAATTAAATGGAGGCGAGAGAATGAGTAAAAGTTCAATGCTGTTCAGCAAATAGTGCCAATACAGCTCAGTTGTTTGTTCAATGTTGCGCCCCGATTTCGTTACTGCTGTTGGCATACGAGCTCATATGTATGTACATTAGGGTGGTACAAAATCTCTCACTCCCTAGGATTGCTCTTTAACGAAAAAATATGCTCATATTTTCTTATTTTGAATCAAAACAAAAATATAGAGGTCGCTCAAAGCGCTGAATGTTTTCTATGGATTTTATATTGGAAAAAACTATTCGTAGAAATAGTTTAGAATTCTTGGAAATCAATATTTTTCGATCGGAAAACTCTGGTTCTCTTCAGGAGAGTTCGAATAACAATACCCAATTGTTTATTTACCTATTTTTTTTTTAATATTAAAGGTTTTTAACTCCCCTCCTCAAGTTACTATAATAACATAGTTAAATAAACAATTGGGTATTATTATGGGGGATCTCCTTCAGAGAAACAGAGTTTTCCAATCGAAAAATATTGATTTTCAAGAATTCTATGCCATTTCTACGAAAAGTGTTTTTTGTCACCATATAAAATACATGGAAAACTTTGAGCGCTTTGAGCGACCTCTATATATTTTTTGGTTACAAAATAAAAATAATTTTTTTCGGCATAGAACAATCCTAGGGGGTGTGGCATAAAAATTCCGACTTTTCTTTTTCGCATGCATTTTTGGACCACCCTAATGTACATCCGCATTTTGCACCATGCGTACATTGCACCATGAATGCGAGTAAACATGTGTATGAAAATTTCAAAAATTTGCTATTTTCCACGCACTGACTGCTCAACAGTTGATGTACTTTGAATTAACTTGTGTAAACGAAATATAATTGGAAAATTGATGACCCACAACAACTAGCACATCACAAAACACAAAAAAAAACTGGATATGCGAATTTGTTTTCAATTTAATTTTAATGCATTTCAGGAAGTGGTAATGTCAATGTATTTGTTTTTCTAAATGTAAACAAAATTTGTGGCACTCGAAACGGATAATTAATTAATATTTAATTAAGTGTTAATATGAGGTGGTGGGTATTAAGTTTTCATATTAATAATGCACATTAGCAATATCGCTAACGGTATCGATAACTGTGATGCAACGAGAAAAATATTTTAATGCTAGCATTTAAATGTCTCTAGTTAAATGACAACTGCCTTCATAATGTTGTCATAATAAAAGTTTGTTTTAATTTTACAATAAATTTAATGTTTTGGCACACAGCATCCGATCCGGATCCGCGAAACCGTGTTGGTCCTGATTACCAGGTAAATTGTCTATTTTTGTAACTCTATCTGGATTACTGAAGGAACTGGATTGAACCATATACGGATTAGCGATGTTTTACTGTATGCCTTTTAAAATATTCAAACCATCGGTGTTGGTATTGTTAGTTTTGCTCTAACATGTTCGATAGCCCTATAGTTATCAATATCCTACTACCCAAGCCTCGAACTCATGGCCTTATCAGTGTGGCTTTAGACCTGGTAAATCCACCATAGACCAGGTATTCACAATACGCGAAATCGTGGAAAAGACCCGCGACACACACCATCGATTTGTTGTTGACTTCGAAAACAGCACTAAAAGGAGTTGCCTTTATGCCGCGATGTCTTAAGTTGGCATCCCCTCGAAACTGATATGGCTATCTAAAATGACGTTGAGCAATATCACCAGCTCTGTTAGAATTGGGAAAGACCTCTCTAGGTCATTTGCTACCAAACGGGGTTTCAGACAGAGTGATTCCCTCTCATGTGACTTCTTTAATCAAGAACAATTTACTACAAGAGCGTGCAATTGCTGGCGTACGCCGATGACATTGACATCATCGGTAACAAAAATGGCGAAGTCGGTTCTGCCTTTTCCCAAGTTGGATAAGGAAGCAAAGCTATTGGGTCTGGAGGTAAACGAGGACCAGACGAAGTGTCTCCTATCATCAACCAAACAGTTAGCGCATTGCCGCCTAGGCACCCACATGAGATACAAGATTTTGTGGAAAACTTACGGGCCTTTACGCGTTGGCGACGGAACGATGAGCCGTATAAACATTGCAACGATATGGTGCATTGAGAACCTAATTAAAATAAAGCGGCTCAGCTGGCTTGGCCGAGTCGTTCGAATGGACACCGACGCTCAAGCACTGAAAGAAACAAATACGCAAGACCGTCGGGAAAAATTTTTCCAAAAACACCGAGAATTTTAGGCCACTTGAAAATTGCACATTATTATACAAAAACTAAATGGGATATCAAACTGCATAGCCGAAATTTTCGTGAAAATTTTCATTAGGTTTGAAATTTTTGAGGAAAATTTTATGATTTTTTTTTTAATCTTCAAATTTTTATTTCTATAGTTTTTGTTACAGTTTAGTACTAGTTAAATTTACAAAAAAAAAATATTTTTTTTTATTAATTTAAAAAATTCTACTAATTTTTTTTAAGTGGTGGTTTGTTTTTCTCGACCACAAGTGTACTACATGCAATCCCTAACAAAGAATTAAGCTCACTACCGACGTAGAATGCCAACAACTTGCCTTCTTTGCCATATACAGAAGGGTCAATGATTCGAAAGGACAGTAGAATTAGAAAGTAGAAAATTGACTGACGACTGCATCAGCACTTTGGAACTTTCATTGCTTCTTTTCCTCAAATTCATTTTCCCTCTTTTTCGCTTTAATTTTTTTTCAGTGCCTTGTATCCACAACCACTCATTTAGCTAAAAGTTAACCGCAAATTGCATAAAGACTATTTTCATATGGGACTGAAATTGTGATTACAAAGTTTTTATTCTATGCATCTACACACACTTCCTCCGTCGTTAAGCAATTACCACACCTTTTGAAAATAGCAAGTAAAATCAAAAAAAAGCGTTCCACTTTTTTATTGGCGTACTTTTTCAAAGCAACAAAAAAAATTCCAGAGTAGATGTTTGTAAAGCAGGAGCAGGATGTCTAAGGTATCGGGAAAAAGAGAATTATTCAAGGCAAAATTGCAAGTTGAAAGTATGCA
This sequence comes from Rhagoletis pomonella, assembly GCF_013731165.1. NCBI lineage: Eukaryota > Metazoa > Arthropoda > Insecta > Diptera > Tephritidae > Rhagoletis > Rhagoletis pomonella. The sequence goes on from NW_023461810.1 coordinate 3,725, forward strand.
AAATTCTATGAAAGTGCGAATTCGATACAAAGTATACGACAAAAATAAACTAAGAGAAAGAAAAAACAGGAAAAGCGTTTGTATAAAAAGCGAACTGCCTATGCGGAAATGCAGTGAAAACGTGCAATGCCACCAAACGTCTGCAAATTGCTAAGCCAAGGTAAAACTAAAAAGTATTGCTACCAAACGGGCAAAGCTAAAAAGGAAAGCACGCAACAAACAATAAAAAAGTAAAAAATAAAAATAAAAGGAAATAATGCAGCTCAAACGAGAAAGGAAACCACAGTAGTAACAATGAGCGTAAGTACTAGGAATGTCAATCCCGGGATGCCGGGATCCGGGACTCTGACGTCAGAAATTAAAAAAAGATTTAAAAAATTCAGTGAAATGTGCTTAGAGAAGAAGTATGGATATCAAAATAAAGAGGAGTCCTTGTAGAATTTAAACAGATTCAAGTCTTTGGTGCATAAGGAATGGTAAGTCTTGAAAATGTCCTTTTAAAATTGTATCCTTGAAATTTCGCAATATTTTTTTTTTTTTTTGAAAAAATTATATGTTAAGGATTTATATAAACTCGAGAGCATCCTCGAATTTCGTCCTTCTAGCTTTATCAGCTTAAAAAATTACCTATTCGTCCTTGTGAATCCAAAAAATTTTAATTTTTTTTTAGTTCTAAAGAAATTTCCACTTTCATTTGGTACCCATATTTTTATTCTACATTGCATTGTATTTTTTAAATAACTTTTGGAATTAATCATATCTTTGAAATTACCAAGTCCTTTCAAAAATAAATGCTGACGTCAGAGAGAAAAAATAAAAACGCCACTTTAAATAAAACTAGTAATTTTAAAAAAAAAAACCGACTTCAACTCCCATATAAAAAAAATATATATATATATATATCTCATGATCCACTGATCGGATCTCAACCAGATTAGTATGGGACCACCTCTGAGACACTACCTTTCCGATGCAAAAAGAATTATCGAAATCGGTTGACGCGGTCCAAAGTTATGCGGTAACATACATAAAAAAAAAAAAAAAAAATATTCCGACGAACTGATAACCTCCTCCTTTTTTGGAAGTCGGTTAAAAAGTAGGTTTCAAACCCATTTAATTATTATTTATTTTATGGTAGGAGAGCTTCTCAAACAATACAGAAGCATTTTTCGCGATTTAAGTTGTTGAAGAGTAATGAATATGTAAATACCGGCATCGCGGGATTGTGATAATGACATCCCAAGAATCCCGGGATCGGAAAAAGCTGAAAAATTAACATCCCTAGCAAGCACGCATACAATCATATACCATACATGCAAGGCACTAATATTATACTGTATTGTTGTTGTTGTAGTAAGTCTCTAACAAAATTGCATACTAGCGAATTTAAATTAAAACTTTTTACCACCAACTACTAGAAAGGAGTACTATATAGCTGCGTAGTAGGTATGTAACTGGCGCTGGGCAAAAATGCGAACGACTTGCGTTACTCGTGCCAGCAGAGCAGCGGCAGTCCTATGGAAATTCAATTATGATACAAAATGTATGTACACAACACACAAAAGAGTTGCAGCTCAATTTTTGTGAATTTTTCATAATTTTATGCACAGAAAGTTTACCTTTTCAGGGCTGTGTGTAGCTGGTTGAAAACGGCAAGGAAGTAAAGCAGAGTTGAAGGCCACGGGCGGCAGGAAGCAATAGGAATTAAAGTAAGCGGCGTGCATACAGATGTACATAGTTGATGCTTGTACACACATACATAAGTGTGTATGTATGTATGACGTATACCAAAGTAGAAAAACTTTAAAGCATTTAATTTTGAAGGAGCACCGAAAATGATTATGCGTTTGGGTCTTAAGTTTTGCATTTATGGAAATTTTCTTTTATTAATTTTACCTGCAGAGTTGCAGTGGGTTAATTAATATCAGCTTTTTTAAACCACAAATCTTAAACGATAAAGATGTGGGTGATGCGTAATGGGGGTTCGAAAATTTCTCGAATTAGGCCTTAGGTTTTAGTGATGGCCTCTGCATTCGACCCAAGTCTCTTACCACTCCTGTACCTATGAACTGATTTAGTTTATATTTTTAATATATCGAGCCCTAACCGCCAAAATAACGCAAGCGACATTTTTTTCAAAATTTTCTTTTTGATGCAGAAATATTCCCAGAACATCTATATGCATTTCTGCATCAAAAATAAAATTTTGAAAAAACTGTCGCTTACGTTATTTTGGCGGTTAGCGCCGTCGGATATTTTAAAACCCCGTATTTAGGGTCCAATTTAGTTCATATTCAGAAAGATTGTTTAAATATATTTTTTAGTATTAGCTATTTTGTGACAAATTCTAATAAAAAAAAATGAAAATTTGTTCCTTGAAGAGGGAACAGCAAAAATATATGATTTATTTTGGAACGAATTTCCGTCATCCCTTGTCAAGATGGCACAATGCCGAAACCGGTTTGTCTGCAAACCAAACTTGACAAGGGATGACGGAAATTCGTTCCAAAATAAATCATCTTACCACCCTGTCGGAAAAATCAACCAACACCAACACGCAAAAATATATGTTTAAAACTTCTTAAAAATTGCGTTGCAATTTTTTTTAGGTCAAAAAGAAAAACAAATGAGGCAATCTACTTTTGAAGGTCACTTTAATGGTCAAAGTAATTTTTTATAAAACGAGACTATTTTTACTGAACTTTCCATCTCAAAATCTCTTTCGCTAGCTGTTGTCGTTCTCGAAATACTACATTTCGTTACAAAAAAAGTCAATTTTCCACACTGTGCGACGCCATCACCTTGTCGGCGGAAGAACCAACCTTGGCCTTCTGTGATGCACCCGAAGGAGTTATCTTTTTATTAATATCGGAAGAAAAATTAATATCGTAGCCTTCTCAAAATTGGATATTCGCCTACGAACAGATGGCAGTTGAAAAAAGCAGAGTTGCGTACTCTGAGATGGCCAATTAAGTTTTAGACCAATCACGAGCAAACCCTATCCCACGGTTAAAAATGTTTGCAGCTTTTTATTATATTTTTATTTTATAAGACCACGCACAGAGTAAAAGCTCTCGGTAGATATTGTATTCGTCATTTTGGATTATCAACTATGCGCGGGAACAGATCACTTCGCCGTACTTCTAGACCTGGTGGCCTCAAAAGCAAACTCTGATTAGTTCCTTCGTAATAGTTTCCGCAAACATTTTGGCCAAGTTTTCACATCCAAGATTTCAGATCTTCTGTGGTACTCGTTTAAGCAAGAAAATTAGCGTAGGTCATAACAATTTCAGTCAGCCAACAAAGCTCAGTCAGATCCATTAAAAGTAGCGTGCGCTACTCTTTGTATAATTACTGTTGCATATTAATCGGCAAAAGAGCGATTTTTTTTTAACACAGTTCACTCATCTGTAAATGCTCTCAAATATCTGGCGCTTAAATACGAATACTTCATATATTAATGCCCATACCGTATATTAGCTCGTATTTTTACAAAAGCCAATTCATATCTCTTCAAAAAAAAAAAGTAACCGCGCCAATACCGACACTCTTGACAGAGGCGAGAAACACTTGAAATACCAAATTGGCGCCGCTTTAAAGCGATTACCCTAAATGCCCCTTAACGAACCCTCAAAAGTATGCAATAAAAAATTAACTGCTCAGAATAATTGCCACAAAAGCGCTGCGATTAAAATGTATGCGGGAATGTATGAATGCATGTGTGCGTGTTTGTGTAAATGTAAAAAAATGCTCATTTGCAGCAAAAATGGAGTAACTAAAATTATGTTTATTTATTAATAGACTACAAACGAGTTTGTGCTCACGCATTAGATACTTATGCAGTTAGAATGGTTCATAATAATGAAAATACACTGGGAGAAAAAAAAATTTCAGAATGAGAAAAAATGCGTACTAAATTTAAAAAAAAAATACGCATATGAAACAGCACCAAGCCAACTCGTAATAAATCTTAGTATACCAATTTAAGTATTTAGTATGGAAATATTCAATTCAAATACGTTCATATTAAAATGAAACGTTTTGCACTTAACGGATGCTTTTTCATAGTTAAGTTAAAAAAAATAATAATTTATTTCCATGCCGCCTGCAATGGAATTTGAACCCTGACGATCTGGGAATAAACAAATTGTGGCAAGCATTTTTACGCACTCAACTACAGCCGGACATGTAAATGTGCTAGCAAATGCTGAGTTTGGTATGAAAGTATTATTTTTAAATACGCACATTTAAAAACGATAATCAAATAAAAAATATTTATTTTTACTATGCGTTATTTCCCTCTGCGAATGCATGACATTTTACTTAATATTACAATGCGTTTTTTCTCTCAGTCTACAAAGATATATCAGCAGGGAAATGGAACAATTGATAGTTGAAAAAAATTGTTTGGTATGTAACTTAAGACCTTTTTTTCTGATATTTATAAACTGAAAATATTTTTCTTTTTACTAAAATTTGACACTAATATTTATTTATTTAAAAACTGGATATACATTTTTGGAAACTTGCGTGTTGAATATAAATATTCGTTCATTTAAAAACTGTGCACAAATATTATTATTAAAAACACTGGGCACAAGTTTTGGTTGTCTAAGAACTGGGCATGTTTTTTTCTCTTTTTTAAATCTGGTCATAAATTTTTTTATTTTTTAATTGTAGATATGTATCAACACAAATTATTGGTTATGAAAAATAAATTTTTAGTCATGCAAAAACTGGACATAAATTTTTTGTCATTTGAGAACTGAACATACATTTTTGGAAATGTAAGAAAATTAAGATCGGGATATAATTTTGTGGCAATTTAAGAACTGGTTGTAAATATTTAAAAACTAAATATGCATGCATTTTTTTTTTTTATTTAAAAACTGGACAGAACTTTTTTTTATTTAGAAACTGGATATAAAGTGTTGTTAATTAAAAACTGGGTTTTTCGTCAGTTGAAAACTGAACATAATTTCTTTTTACAAACAGGACATAGATTTTTTATTATCTTTAATTAATTAAATTAATTGTTTCCTGAGTTTACAGTGAAAGTGAAAAAAAAATCTTTCATCACGGAAAGTGGATATTAAAAAGTGCACTAACATACGCACAACCATTTACTGTTCAGTTTTCTATGTTATTTTTTTACAAATCTATAGTTGACGTATACTTTTTACCGTTATGGCCAACTTTTAAATGAATTTAACCTCAAATTCAAATGTAAATTTTTAAATGGCCCGAAATATATGATCAGACTTAAAATTACCAAAACAAATTGCATATGTTCGGTTTTTAACTACCAAAAAAAAAATTACATATGTCCATGTTTTAAATGGCCAAAGGTTTATGAACAAAAAAAAATTGCTAGTATATGAGTAAAAGGTATGCTCAGTTTTAAAATAGCCAAAAATTTATGTCTAAAAATTATGTCCGGTTTTCAAAAGTACACAAAATTATGTGAAGTTTTCAAATGACAGAAAATGTGTAATTATTTTTTTTTTTGTCAAAAAAATTTTTCCAGTTTTAAATAGCCAAAAAATTATGTCCAGTTTAAAATAAGCAAAAATCTATGCCCCGAGTTAAGTGTCCAAAAATGCACCTCTGGTTCGTACTTTCAATAGTACAAAGGCAAGTAAGACTCTACAAAGCAGAGAATTCTCAATCGCATTTCTCGATTTATGTACTTATTTCCACAAACCAGTGATGCGTATGTATGATATGTATACGTATGTAAGCATACGTACATTCGCATTGCACTGTTAATATATGTATAGGAAAACTGTATAATTGTACATCCAAACATATGTACATACATATGGAGGTGTCTGTAAGTTGCGTAAAATTGTGTAAGCTCGCTTTTTGTGCTCGCCCTGCCATTTACTACTTACCCAACAAAAACGCCCGTATCGACGTAATGAGTGTAGTAAAAAATCGTAACGACCGTTATGGCGAATAACGCCAGCACACACCGTCGCACATTGATAGCCTTCAACAGAGGCATACCGAAGCAGCAGCGAGCAATTAAATGACTGCAACAATTACACACCAATGCAACGGCGCCGGATGATGACCCGTACCCAGCGCCGGACCCCGACCCCGACCCCGACACCGACACCGACACCGAGTACGACGATGCCAATAAAGAGGCACCGTTGGATGTGTACAGAGCGGCGGGTGAGGAGGCCGAACGCGCTGATGCTGGCGACGCGGACGATGTGTAGTACGACGGCGAAGAGTTTGGTTGCGTTGTGGCAGCTGGCTCGTAGTTATTGCTGGCGCCGGCGCTGCTGGTGGTGGTCGTGGTGGTTAAGGTATGGTAGAAACCTTTGCTGTTTCTCGCCAAATTGGCATTACTATTGCTGTTGCCATTGTTTGGCCTGCTGGTGTTTGCGTTAGCGGTGGTGGTGGTAGAATGTTGGTAGGCGGGCGCTGTGGCATCAGCATCGGGCAGGAGTGCGTCCGTGTCGGACGCAGATGAGCCATTACTCGTGTCACTATTGCCAAAATATTTCAAGCTATTACCAGGGCGGCCATTGCCATTGTTACTCGTGCTGCTCGTTTTGTTGCCGCCGCCGCCGCCATAACTGTTGCCATTACCGGTGGTCATGTTGGCAAAGTCGCCACAACCATCGCCATTGTTGCTGCTGCCCCGACGACTTTGTGTGCATAGCTGCAGTGTTGTTGTTGTTGCTGCCGCTGTTGCTGACGGCGTCGGATACGGATGCTGCTGTTGATAATTGCCACTCCAGCTATTGCCACCATTTCCACTAGCGTTTCCTCTTCGGCTACCAACTTTGGCATGCGGCGTCGCTTTGGCATTCGCATTCACTACGTCCATGGCTGAAGCTGTGGCTATGACTGTGGCTGCTGGTGATAAATGCATTTCCGCGCCTTCCAAATGTGTTTGCCAATTTTTCATCGTCGTCGCCGCCGCCGCCGTCGTCTCTCTCGATGCTGGGCTTACCGCAGCTAGACGTGTGGCTGGTGCAGCTGTGCTGGCCGGCGTTATAGATTGCGCTGTAGATGAATGCTCGTACCACGGCTCTGCCGTTGGCTGATCTTCCAAGCGCCATTGTTGCTGCTGCTGTTTCTGTTCAGGCTGCCTTTGCGCCAGCCACTCATTACCGTTGGCATTTAGTGCCGCCGCCTCGGACGTTATGTCAACTGCCTTTGTTGGCGTGCGCGTTCTCGTCGTTTGATTTATGAGTCGCTCATATTTGAGCGATTTCCCCGGCAGAATTTTAGTCATGCGCGCGGCGGTATTCGGATTGCCGCGTGGATTTTCTTTCACTGTAGCAATGTTTGTGTTCATTTCAGTTGTTATACTCGTCGACTGCTGGTTGAGCACGGAAGTATTTGTTAGTGTTGTTGGTCGTTGCAAGCGCTTTATACGCCCGCCTGTCGCGCTGCGCCGCGTGTCACCGCTCTCAGGTTGAAAGCCTGCTGGGCTGCTGATGGATTTTGGTGTTGTTTGCAGCAATAACTCAGTGTCGCCAGCAACGTTATTGTTACCGTTATTACTGTTGATATTTCGTCTGCGATTCAAACGATTTGATATTGTCATTTGGTTAGCTGCTTGCTTTGCTTTGTTGATTTTTTATTTTAATTTTCGAGTATTTTTTTTTTTTAATTTCTTTTTGGAACCTTTTTTTCGGTGGTGGCGTTATCGTTTCTGCTTATAACGGTTTCTGCTTTTACAGTATTCCGTTATGCATTTGTTGGCAGCAGTAAGATATGTTTCGAAGCTTCTTTTATTTCGTAGGGTGCAAGTGTGGTGCTCCTAGGGGGGTTAATTCTATTGATGGCACTGATAGTTTGAGTTGTCTGAAACTTTGCTTTGAATTTGAGTTGTGCGTTCACTTATTTTTTTTTATCTTATCACAACAGTGGTTTAGTGTTTGAAAACAGTTAAGTACGGCACTTGAAAAAGTAAAATATATTTAATGGAGCTTACTTATACGATATATTAAGTTTCTTTATACAATACTTATGTATATTTTTTTAATTTTTTCCCCATTTATTTAGTTATTCCTTTCTTCCATAAAAATAATCCTTTTAATAAATACATTTTAAGGTTAAACTTTAACTTTTTGGAAATCATTATTTTGGTCTTTCGAAAATTTTTAGCGTTTTCAAAGTTGAGTTTATAGGTATTTGAAAGATTTTAATTTTTTAAGTTTTTAATTTTTTGAGTGTATTTCTTTTGCAAGTTTTGAATTTTTTGCAAGTTTTGAATTTTTTGCAAGCTTTGAATTTTTTGGAGTTTTTTGTTTTTTGAAAGTTTTTGTTTTTTGAAAGTTTTTAGTTTTTTGAAAATTTTCAACGTTTCGAAAATTTTTTACAAAAAAAGGAAAGTTTTTAGCTTTCAAAGCTGTATTTTAAATTTAAATTATTTGAAAGTTTTTAATTTTTTATGGAAGGTTTTAATTTCTTGAAAGTTATTTCTTTTTAACTACATTATTTCAATGTTTTTGATAGTTCATGTATTTTTTGATATTTTCTAATTTCTGAAATTTTTTTATTGTCATTTTTTAAATATCTAATCTTTTGAAAATTTGAATTTTTTAAATTTGAAAATATTGAAATTAAAAAAAAATTAATTCTTGGAGACTGCTAAACTTTTCTAATTTTTCGAAAATTTTAATTACGAGTCTTAATATGTATTTGAATATTTTATATTTTGTGAGAACCTTGTATTATTTGAAAGTTTTCACTTGTTTTAATTTTTCTAATAAATTTTGCCCCAACATGCATTACTTAATCTAAAAGATCACACACTGTTACATGAAGATTTAAACACACAATTGAACGCGAATTTTCATACACTTATATTCTCTTGTCTATATTTACATTTAAAGGTATAACCTCAAAACTTTCCACTTTTTTGTCCCACACTGAAAAACTGAAATTTTGCCAACTTCCTGCGCTTGCTACTCTACTCAGTTTTTCTCACAATACTAAACTCGGTTTACAATTGCAGTCACGTCGCCATTTGATATGCTTCCAAATTTTTACATATTCAACACTTTGCCTTTGCGCATGCGCTATGGCCATTTTGTGGACTAACAGCTCTTGTCAAATAGTCGTTGCACTTAGCCACGTTGTTGTTGCACACATTTCGGTAGCTGAATTCTGTTGCTCTCGGCAATTTTCAATATTCATTGTCGGCATACTTAGTCCACATGTTGCAAGTTGTCAAGTTTCATTTCACATTCACTTATGAAATCTGATTTATATTTGGAGCGCAAACTTAACGGTTGCCTTTATTTTTTTTTTGTTTTTGTTTGTTTATTTATAATGCATGCTACTATATTTTTTTGTTGTTGTTAATGCAGTTGACAGTCATTGTCCATTTTCAGCTTACAATGCATTCGAGTTTTATCACACTGCATCACATGAGATTATGGCCTTATATGCGTATATACATATGTATGTATGTATGTTAAGATATGGCACTTATATATGTATATGGCATTCGTTTCTCATTTAAGCTCCGCTTCTCCAAAGCGTTTCGTATTTCGCCATCTATCGCCTTGCACTAATCCGTCGCCTTCCTTGCCGTCGACTTGTTCCGCTTCAACTGATTGCCGCTCAGCTTGTCAATTGTCAACTGACCGACCAAGCGATCTAGTGTGTCTGGCCTCATCGACAATTCGTTATCTGCAAAAATAAAAAGAAAATGAAAAATTATTATTATAAATTATTTAGTTTGTAGAATTTTTAAAGGCACAGTTCATTTTGCTATCACTTTCAATAGTCATTGCAAAATTTTGTGTTAATATTTTTATACGCATAAATAATACTTTAAATGTGCAAATACTTTGCTAGTTTTTATTTGTCACGCAGAGGTTCTAATAGCGGACGAGGACGGACGTAGGGGTGGCAGATGTGTGGATTTCAAGTGGTCTACGGTTAATTAATGGCGGGTATGTGTGTCAGTATTATTTACATTAATTACTTAATAGTGTCAATAGAGAATGCTTAGCATTCAGTTTTTGTTGTTCTTATGGGCGGCATACACGGTGCGTCTGACTCGCGAGTCACTTGTATACGTGTTGACTCGCCTTCGACTACTTAAAGTTGCATCATTCAGCGTCATGTCGGGAGTCAAGTTGGTGTAACTAACACATATTTATTTTCACAAACACATCCAAACCGACTCACGAGACAGACACACGGTGTATGCCGCCTATTATACCTACTAACGATACCATGCAGGTATCGATACTTTTACTTTGACTTGGGAAGTAGTATCGAAAGAGAGTAACGATAGCCGAAAAATATCGGATCTAAAGTATCGATACCTATTTACTTGTATCGATAATTTTGACTATGAAGGTATTTATTTCGTATGAACTGAGATAAATTTTATTTTTTTAGTAATAAGTTAATTCTGTCTCTCTCTCTCTGTGGTCACAAGCCACAACAGCCTTAAGCCGCGAGGTTGACTTTAGTATAATGCGTCATTCCTTTATTAACTTACGCCACAGCGATTTTTTTTTTTTTTTAGATTAAATGGTGAGTTGCTGGCACAATAACTAGTTCTTTCGGGTTCGTTTAGCAATGGTTTTTCAATAGCAAGTGTGCCATTTTCAATCCCAGGCTGGAAATGGAACATTATATGTATTAAAGTCAACCTCTTGACTTAAGCTGTTATAGCTTGCGACCACAGAATTAGCCTCTGGAAAGAGAGAAAGGTCTTCAAAAAATTGCCGGCGGGACGGGAAAAAATCGTTAGCACTTCTTAATTTTAAATTAGACAAAAAAACGAACGGCAAAGCAAAACAGAATAACCAGAAAATATCAGATCGTTGAGTAGGGAAAATATGTAGAATGTTCAAGGACAAGATATTCAAGTAAGTATATTATTTAAAATTAATATGAAAGCTATGTGAATTTTATTTAATGATAGATATCTGGACCCACAGGATCTGCGGTTCAAATTTGGAAAACATCGAGATGGAGGGGTTCGAAACCACAAATTTAATGTCAGCATGGGCGGGATCGGGATTGAATATTTAGTCACGCGCCCATCTCTAGTTTATATGTAAGTGAGATCATTTCATTTTAAAATTTCGCACGACGTTTTTCGTTAGTACTCTTAGTTATACTAACACTATTAGCTATATTGGCAAATAAATGGGCCGATCCGAGAATCAGATAGACGGCACTTGCTTCTGAAAGTATTTTCGACAGAAAAGTACTCTTTTTTGAAAAAATGTGGAACCTATCCCGTTTTTAGATGAGATGGTGAAGGGAGAAGAATCTGTTTTAATTTTTTTATTTTTTTTTTTTTGTTTATGAGGACCGGAAATAAATTTTTAATTTATACAATATTTTTTGTTTTTGCTAATATTTAGTAGATGATTATCCCCAACCAAAAAAGTCTCCGGATATGATACTGTGCTTAAACTGCTTTATTCCAAACGACAGAGAAAACTAAGACAATAAATTTTTATTCGCTCACAGTAAGATATTAACGTAAATTAATGCTAGTGTGAGTATATCAATTTGTCGTTTGTATTTATTTGACTTCTCTCTGTGAGAAACCGCAAAATCGACACTCATTCCCATCGGTACTAAATACAAGCAATACGAGTAATTATGTACTTACATATGTAGTTACATGTACTACATATATACATAAATACATACATGAAAACATGAAACAAATTCCTACACGCGCTCTGACTGCACGCTGACATATGAAGAAGGTGACAGCGACAATTGATGATAATTATAAAATACATATGTACACGCATAGGAGTGTTTAAAATCTAAGCGAATCTAACCGTTTGATAAGAACCGCCGCCAACACGACAAGCAACCGGTCACTTAGACTTTTAATGAGTTTGTAAAGTGACGCGGTGCTATGGAGAGCGTCAAGCGATGACGCATGCGTCTAATAGCGCCACCAAAAATGAGAGTAAAGACTATCAGTAAGTAAATTAGAAAAAAAAATATGTCCATAAAAAAATGTCGAGGGTTCAAACCGCTCATTCGATTTTATTATTCAATTGCCTTGAAAATTTACTTGTCCGTGAAATTATTTTTATGTACACTTCGCTTCACTTGAATAGCTACAAATTTTTTGCTCAAGATCTGAGCACGTGTTGATTTTCTTCAATATTCTTAATGTTATTTGAGCTAATTTTTTTGTTATTGTTATTTTTATATAAAAATATATTCTAAGCTTTAACCAAAACCTTGTAAATCACCGCTTCAAACTTTATACAAAATTTAGGAAAATTCAACAAGTTTTCATCAAAATTTCAACTTTTTATTCTGAGTTTTTTGAAAATATAAAATCGCGTTGATTTTTGAGATTTTTTTTTTGTGACGGATTTTTGCACTCTTTTCATATAAGTATGAATTTTTTCTGAAATAAAACGTGAGATACCGTCAGCAATAAAATTTCAAAATATCAGCACAAGTTTTTGCAAATCGCGCTTGTTATATTAAAAAAAAAAACGAAAAAGTAGACTGCAAAAAAAATTCTCAAAAGTCAGCGCAATTTTTTCAGCCTTTTGAAACTTGCACTTCATTGGACTAAAATTGTATGGACTATAAAACTGCATACCCAAAAATTGAAGTTTTGATGAAAATTTGTTGAATTTTTCTAAATTTTTTATAAAGTAAACTATGATTTACACGGTTTTGGGTAAAGCTTGGACGATATTTTTATTTAAAAAAAAAAACGAAAAAAAAATTAGCTGGAAAATATTACGAATATTAAAAAAAAAAACAAATTCGTCATTCTTCTAAATGAGATTCAAACGAAGCTGCTCCTATGCCCGCAAGTCCAGATATAAGCTTGGATCTTGAGGGAAAATATGTGTACCTATTCAAGTGAAGCCGAGTGTACACACACATATTTGATTTACGAAGTATTACACTACACATTCACGTAAATCATGCAAGCAACAAATTATAACAGTTTTAAAGTCAATCCGAAAGAGTTCAAACAATAATGCTATTTTTATTTAATTTATTTAATGATAATGAAAACCGCTGAGGACGCACATTTAAACTTTTTGTATTCTCACATAGTGTTGTTAATAGTTTTCTATAATTATGCATACGAATATATTTTAAATTATCGCGCTCAGCCAGCTGCACTTGAACGTTGACATGCACCGCGAATTGTGGTTTCATAGGTTGGCGGTTAGTTGGCAGGAAATGCGGTTTTGGATGGTGTGGGCAATTATGTGCATACGCCGCAAGTTATAGTGTATGCTATACAGATGTTTATTTTGAGATCGGGTGATCCCGATTTTCAGCAGATATTTTCACTCGTTGTGTCATCTTCAAGGTCATTTTTCGAATGGAAAACCAAAACCAATGAAAAAACGAAAAAGGTGGGTTTCATAAATGTAGCTGCGGTTGAGCACCGCCGGTCACGGGGAGACTACGCAGTATCTAAGGTCAGTGGTTAGTCAAAGCTTGTGGCGAAGCCCGGTCAGAATCAAAAGACCACAGCAAGCAAACCAGGCAGTAGGATTAAACAAGAGGTCTTACCTGCGACATGCCTGTCTAAAATTGTGCTGGCCCAGCTATTCCGATTTCAGCTTCGGCAGCCGCAGAGGCCTTCACTATGCCAGGTGTACGCATGGAGTAGAGCGGGGAGGATTTTAGTAATAGAGTAAGCGAAATGATTTTGAAAAAGTCTGTTCAAAAGGGTGCAGAACGTGTGTGGGAACATAGAACAATAAAGGTTTGTCGAGGACTAGCCGCGCACCAGGTGTAAGAGGCAAAAATAATACGGAAGCTCATCTAACGCTCCACCTTACGACAGTTAAACCCACACGGTTTAGAATAGAGGAGCCTTCGTTCTCTGAGATCGCAAAATATCACAATCTATTTGATATTTCGGGTGCCAACCAGGAATTTGGGTTAGCCATTAAGTAGGGCTCAATGGAAATAGGACAAGGGGAAACGTCGTGCATCGTGATCAAGGCAGCTCATAATAACCCACCGCCATTGTGGGAGAAGGAAGGCTGGTTCCATGACAATAATAAGAAGACCCTGAAATGATAATAAAGGCACAAAGGGATTAATTATCGGAGGTCGCACACAAAACGAGGTTAACTTCTATGGCGTTCTTATAAAAGATTTTCTCTATGAATATGTTTCAGATATAAGGAGCTAAGGCTAATCTGTTGATATGACGACGGGCACAGATATACCATTTGTTTTGGCCCCTAAAAACGAACTAATACCTGGAGCCTCTTGGAAAGAAAGTATGTTGTTAGCTTTTCTAAAAGGGAGTGCTGGAGAGATCCAGACGCTATCTTTCATTAAAAGCCTTCTACACTGACGGCTTTAGAACTGAATATGGAGCTGGGTATAGATGGCATCTGAGGATAACTTCAAATGCTTTACTGCCTTAGGTACTATAATGACAACGGTGCTTCAATCGGAAGATTGGATAATTGGCGAAAGGTGGAGCGGAGAACAAATCAGTATCTGAAGTGACAGCCGAGCTGATCTAAAGGCCTTGGAAAGCACTCGCATATCTTCAAATATAAGCAAGGAATGAAAGTTTATGGCTGAATTCCGTTGCAAAATTGCTCAAGTTTGAAGTTATGCTGGTACCAGGCAGCCGTAGTTAGTGTTTAAGCTGATGAACCAACAGATGCATTGACGACAAGGTGTTCTTAGGAGCGTCCAATTGGACTTTTAAATCGAAGCATCGCAGGAACTGTCCCATACATAAGGAGCATAACAATTAACACCACGCGTCCCTCATTGGTGCAATACTGACGAGATGCACAGCAACCGTTGTTGCCTGTAGAGGACAGACAGGTCGGTGGTGAAATTCGTTCTCAAACAGAGGAGCTACACACAGAGAAGGACACAATCCTTGTGGACGACATATGGTCAACATAGTTATCATCGACGACCCACTGCGTCCGTCTTGTTCGCCTTTCGCCAGACTGTGGTGGCTAATTTTTGGGTCATATGTTTTAAGAATGAACGAACAACATACATTCGCTTTCCATAGGCAAACTACTAAGATTCATAAGTACAATGAGCTATCGTCTTAATTTTTTTCTAGTCCTCAACTATTACAATGCGCAATACTGCCTAAGTGCTGGTAAAAGCTTTTTTTTTTTTGTCTACCAATAATTCCATTCCGTTCCACGACGAAGGCAAGTGTTCAAGTTTTCCTTTTTTTCGAAAAATCAAACCTAAAAACCAAAATTTTCTCAACTTTATAAGTTTGCTTAGATTTTGGACGAATCCCCGAATACCGAGTTTTCGGGACCAATATTTATCATTTACACTAACATCCCACACATAGTCTTCGTTGTTGGCGAACTTGAACTAACCCTCACCCATGCACCCTATATAAAATTAAATTATGCACCAAAAATATGCGCTTATATACATATTTATTTATGAAAATTTTAAGATAATTTAAAATATTCGAGCTGTAATGCGTTTAATTTTGTTAATATTTTATATTTATTGTTTTCAGTTATTTATGCGTGGCAACATGTTGTTGACAATTTTCATGGAAATGCAATAACGGAAGGTAAGTGGCTATAAAAAATATGACTGGAAGGAATAAATAAACACACAGATATCGGAATTGTTATTTTAATAAATATTAATAAAAAAATTTTAATTTTAATTACAGCAAAAAGAATTTAATTTTAATTACAGTAAAATATTAAAATTTTTGGGTAATAAAATTCAGTAGCTTGAAATTTACTGGTACCTGCATTCGTACATGAAATTTTAAGTATTTATTTTTTAATCAAAGATAAATTAAAATTTTATTAAAAAAATTTTCATAAATATTTTCCATTGGATTTTATTGCATTATCTAGCGAGTTTGGACTAACTAAACTTGCAAATATGTACATATGTATGTAAAAGTTCGTGTTTACATGAAATTCATGAACATTTCTGAAATGGATTTGCCTTGTTCTTAAAATACATTTTTAATTATCTTTATTTGCTCTATTTTATGAAGATAAATAAAATTGCTTATTTTAAATTTTTTTTGTATTTCTTTTTGAAAGCTCTTATCATATTTTCCGTATTTTATGCATTCATTTTCATATTGCAACAAATGCGTACAATGAACAGAAACAAAATATATGCCACACGAACCATTGCAATAAAGTCTCATGAAGTGGCAGTGAAAATGAGTTTAAAGCTAAATGTAAATCCCCACAAATCCATTGCTATGCCGCAAATCCTGATATGCAAAAACAAAATACAAAAATATTGTAAAACAAATGCATGCATCAAAGCGCATGGAAAACACAATCTGCACATTTGTAGGTATGTACATATGTGCATTAGGGTGGTCCGAAAATGCATGTGGGGAAAAAGTAAAGTCGGAATTTGTATGCTCTCACCCCCTAGGATTGTTCGCTACCTTTATTTTTTTATTTCGAAATCAAAAAATTTTTAGAGATCGCTCAAAGCGCTCTAAGTATTCCATATATTTTATATGGGTAAAAAACAACTTTTCGTGGAAATGGTATAGAATTCTTGAAAATCAATATTTTTCAAATGGAAAACTCTGTTTCTCTTCAGGATATTCCCAATAATAGTGCCCAATTGTTTATTGACAATTATTTTATATTAATTATATTTTATAGGTCCCGTCAAAAACACCCATAAAAAATAAAAAAACTTTCATACTAAAAAATTGTTAAATATTGGATATTATTATTGAAAGTCTCCTGAAGAGAACCAGAGTTTTGCGGTCGAAAAATATTAATTTTCAAAAATTCTATACCATTTCTACGAAAAAGTTTTTTCCCCATATAAAATACATGGAAAACTTTGAGCGCTTTGAGCGACCTCTAAATATTTTTTTATTTGAAAAAAATAAAAAAAAATTTAAAACATTTTTTTTCTATATATGTAGAACAATTCTAGGGGGGAGACCAGTAAAGTTCCCACATTACTTTTTTCGGACCACCCGAATGTACGCACATACATAAGTACCCACATGAGTAGGCACGAGTACCAATAGCAAATGCAAATAACAAGTTCGAGGAGGATTGTAGGCGGCAACCTACATTTTCGTACAAACAACCGCAAATCTACACTCTCGCAGCAATATCAACAGCAAAAGCTACAAGCGTAGCATAAACAAAAGGAATAAAACAAATGTTGCGCCAAAATAAAAATATATATATATACATATGTACATTAATAAAAAAAAAATTAAAAAATAAGAGGCAAACAAGCAGCCGTAGAAAAAAGAGCAAAGGCGAAGGCAAACGGAACTACTCGTAAGCCAAACTACAGACGAAATATCAGACAAATAAAAGTACAATATTTTTAACTAGACGAACATACATACAGAGATATTGTGTGAAGAATGTGCAAGTGTTTGTGTTAAGTTGGGGAGAGCAAAAAAAAAATATTCAAGAAGTGAAAAGTGGAACCTCATCCACACAAATCGCTTCGCCTCATCCATAAAACTCAATCTTTTTGCTTCATGGAGATGATTATAAGGCGATCTACTAGGGCTGGGCGTTTTATTAGGAATTTTTGACTATTCGGAAAATTTATATAGTCGAATATCTGAAGAAAAAAACCGAATATCCGGTAATCCAGGTATCCGAATATTGTTTTGATATTCGTATGTCCAAATAGTATATGGATAGATATCCGGATACTCTAATCTAATTGTTTGTATATGTATTAATGTAGTGTTCTAGTATTTATTTTGCTACTGGATATATTCGGGAATTTTGAAACCAATTTCACGAATCCGCTCGAATATTTTTCGAACGAGATATACGGGTAACCGTAACCAAATGAACGGATAAACGAATTTCCGGATAACCAAATGTAAAGAAACAAAGGAGATATCCGAATATGGGGATATCCAAATGAACGGATATAAACCGCGTATCCGGACTAATCGGATTTTAGCCGTACCCACGCATATCGGGATACTCGCATAGTCAAAGCCGCAGTATCTACCGTATCTTATTTCGACTTAAAAAGGGAAAAGTTTAGACTCATTGAATAATTTATTTTTTTCTTAATTTTTTTTTTTTGTTACTGTTAATTATTTCTTCAGGGAAAGATCAGGGAGCTTCCCAGTAAGATGTCTTAAAATGCATTCCTCGTATTTACTTGAAATGTTTGTATGGCAGACATAGAAATTT
Organism: Rhagoletis pomonella; assembly: GCF_013731165.1. NCBI lineage: Eukaryota > Metazoa > Arthropoda > Insecta > Diptera > Tephritidae > Rhagoletis > Rhagoletis pomonella. The sequence goes on from NW_023461810.1 coordinate 21,880, forward strand.
CAGAAAACGAACAACAAAGATCGAATTTTTTTATCCGGGCTACTCCAATAAATCTTAAAAAAATCTAGGTTCTATATTTACATAAAATTTAGACAAATTTAACGAATTTTCATCAAAATTTCGCTGCTTTAAGTATTAATTTTCGACAAATCTTTTGTGGTATTTTGCAGCCGATTCCATGGGCTGTTGAACTTGGGTTTATGCGAAACACTTAACAAATAACGTATGGCTTTACCGTTTGCTCATCATCATAAAATAGAGTCCTTTACTTATTGGTAAATACTTCTGACGGGGTTGGGGTGTGATGTACTTAGGAATATATCAAATTGTAAATTTGTTTGATTAAATTTAGAACTTTAACAAACTTTCCCAGTCACTTTTTGAGCTCCCCAATTTCGAATCCCATACCAAACTAGAATCACAAAAAGGTAGCCTCCTGCCCGCGTATACCTCGCCAATATGTATATTACAATGGCAACGTCATCCCAAGCGGCAGCATGAAAAGGGCAGTAACTGTGGGCACAGGCACAAAAAACGAAAAAAAACAACAGCAGCTTCATCGGCTAAAGAAGGCCGTGACCACTTACATTCGCAATTTCTTTTATAAACACACACAAATGTACAGGCGCAGTGACTCTATCCTACATAAAGTTACTCAAACAAGTGTTCACATGTTGAATTTTTTTTTAAATATTCTAAACGTTTTATGAGTAAACTTTTTTTTTTAATTTTTTTTTTTTATATAAAAGAAAAGAAGAGATTTAGAAAAATTCAACGAATTTTCATCAAAAATTTGGAACTTTTTAATAGAAAATTTTAGGAAATTGTTTGAGTATGCAGTTCTTTAGTCCATAAGCGGCTAATAAATAGCGATAATTTTTTAGATTTTTTTTTCGGATTTTTGCGTTTTTTTTTTGCGTGGTGTTACTATTTTTTTGCGGACGGTCTGTGCAATTTCTTCTTTAAAAAATGCATGTCTATATGGAAAAAAGTTAGAAATTTTTATGAAAATTTTTTGAATTTTTCTAATTTTTTTATACAGTTTTGAAACATTGATTTATA
>NW_023461811.1:0-6015 GCF_013731165.1 Rhagoletis pomonella
AATACATTTAAGGCGCAGCGAAGCACGCCGGGTAATTGCTAGTTATTCATGAAAAAATAGTAAAAATTAAATTACATGAAATGAAATAACATATGCACACACACACAAACACTCAAAGACTTAATGGCGAAAACTCACTCATAATGCATAATGCATAAATTTCGAAGTTGTAATAAGCCGCTGATGTGTTAGTGTAGTTGTTTGAAAATTGCAAAATGGCGATGACAATGCTGCTCGCAGGGAAGTAAATGCATCTGCACGAGTAGTATTGTCTGTCATCACTATTGAGAACAGCAGCGTGCATGTAAATCACAAACTGGGAGAGGGAAGGGCCAGCAAGAATTGAGCTTAGGCGTAGAGAGGGATGGGCGTAGGGCGAGTTAGTTTTCCATGCATCATTGTCAGCAGCTAAGCAGGCAAATTTCACATACAAGCAGATACAATGATGTAGGAGTGTAGTAGTAGAAGCGGTGATATATACATATGAATATCGAGAGTTAGTAGATTTATATTTAGTATGTAGTAAAATCTTAAAGGCAAGGTAATCGCATACAAATGTTCCCACTCAGTTGTAGAAAGACCAGGATTCGTATCATAAATATAAAATACTTTAGTGCGAAATGTTTCTCAAATTTGTGCCAAATATTTTAAGAAAAGTAAATTTAATGATTAATTTGTACATCCGATATTTCGCCCAAGCCGCACAAAATGTGTGAGCATATTCTTTCTAATCGACTGTTAGGAGTCTTCTCCTGTTTAGTTTGCAAATGTTTACTAATTTCTGTAAAACTTTTTGAACACGAGTACCGTATTTGGCCATGGCTGCTAATTTTCAACCACTTCCCTCTTCGCTGCTTTAATGCAACCACATCGTTGCAACTTCTTGTGGCAGATATGTATACTACATACATACATACATATTTAGTGCGTATTGCCAGGGTGTCGTTAATGTGCACGTGTAAATTAATTTAAATATTTGTCTTTTATATGAGAATATATGTATGTATGTATGTATAGGTGTGGCTTCACGTGTATGCGCTCTCCTTTGTCGCCAACGCCAGCGCAAACAATCCGGTGAATATAATTTGATATGTGTTAAGTCGCTGTAAATTTTGGGTTGTGCAGATTTGCATTTCAGCGCGCAAACATCCTCCTACAAATTTGATTAACGGTAGTAAATATTCAAATATGTAGACATGTATGTACTTACATACATGGGATTTGTTCTGCAGTTTCATTTCTTTGCTTAAGTAACCCCTCCCTGCGTCGCACAGTGGGGCAAAAATATGTGCAGCCAATCCCATTTTAGCTAGTTTAATAAAATAAAAAATAGAGTTTCTTCCGTTCATGGGGAGCATGGACCCATCTAAACAAACCAGTAAGTAGAGTTTGCTAAGCCAAGCAATTTTCGTGCGTTAAGATTTCGCATATCGCTCAAAGTACCGGAAAATGCATGAATTATTTTCGCATTCTTTAGAAAGCGGGACAATCGCACAGCTGATGTCTTAATGTTTCAAGCTTTTCTTCCGATCTGCAGCTTCATGGTCGCCCTACAACGGTGCTACTGTTTTCTAGTTTTTTCATAAAAAAAAGTAAAAAATAAATTTTCGAGGCGTTAGAAAGGACACAGGTCATGTATTTCTTAGCTAAGTGTTGTTTCCTGCACGCGTTGTGTATTAAGACTTGATTAAGTAACTTTAAAAAATGTAATTAAAAAGATAACTATCTGTCAAAATAGTTGTATACATAGTAGTAAAAAAACTCCTATTTTAGTATTCTCTGCAGCACTGCCCTACAGCTCCCACTAAGGCTTCGCTAAGCAATTCTTGCGTCCGCCCCAATATACAATTTTTGTTTGGATTACATTTCAGTAAATAAAGTGTGAGTTTCGATTGATTTGAAATACAGTATTTTTTTGCTGACGGTGCTAGGTAGCAAAAAAAAAAAAATTAAATATTAAATATTAAATATTAAGGATCTGTGATAGGCAACTTAACTTCAGCTATTTGTTCTCGGATTGAATTTTTGCTTATGCTTGGCATCTAAACCTACTAGCTATATACTCTCTGCCATTTCTCTCGCTCTTTCTCTTGGGGGTTTGTATCCTGTTTCATACAGTCAATCTGGGAAGCACGAGTATATTTGCGACTAATTTTCTTTATGTCTGATTTTATCAGCTGCTACTTTTGTATTCTTAAATGGAAAAAAATATTGACATATGGGTATATTTGAATTAGTTTGAGAAGTGTTTACTTTGTTTGGATGAAGGCTACCCACGACTTTCTCCAGAAGTCACTAATTTGGTTAGGTCTCTGTTTGTGCGACCGGTTTGTCTTAAGTCACTCAGGTCAACAAAATTTCAATTACTTTATGCCTAAACTAGGGGATTTGTTTATAGCATTTCGTACTCGTAAATCAAAATATTAGATTTGAAGTATACATTTTGTTTATAGGAATTAAGTTTTAGCCTTAAAGCAGCTTATTTATAATACTTTTTATTTTGACACACGATTTATTTGAAACCAGTATCGGTAAAAAAAAACTTGCCTTTGTCACTGTTTTTAGCGCATAATTATCATTTTAACGATAAAATCTCTTTGACACGGAACACAATTTTTGTGCTAATATTTATTGTACAGTTTTTTTTTGCTTGTTTAACCAAATTATTACGAAACTAATTTTTCCCTTCAGTTAATGCAATTTATTCATACAAAGGGATAATATTCAAAAAACCCTTTATGAAATGTTTGTATGATCCCCTATGTGGCGCTAAAGCTCGTATAACTCTCGTAATGATATATGTAATAATAAGCCACACACATGCAAATTAGCTCGCATTTTCTTAATACTCGAAACTGAGGGCACATTCTTGGGTGTTTACTAAAAGAGCCCTAATTGCATTATTGCAGCAGAAAAGCATAGAAATAGAAGCGCAAAGAAGAAACTCATGAAAGTGCAGCCGCAACAGACCAAAATAATTGAATAAAAAATTAAGAAAAGGCAGCTAACAAAGAGCAGCTACAACACAAAGGCTGAAGGCAGCGATGCTTAGAGCCACCACCAAAAATATGGCCAACATAAAAGAAGCTAAGAAACTATCAAGAATGCTGGTTCAAATGCTGGATGCAGGCGAGCTAACTAGCTAAGTAAATTAAGGCGCTTAAATTAAGTGCATCTCAATGCAAAAGCAGCGAAGCGGCATGAAGAGCAGGAGCTGTTATGAAAATATAAACAAGGAGGATAATGCAAAGGCGACGGACGCTTCTTTTATGCTAAATAATATAAAAAAAAAAATCGAGAAGCTAGAAATAATGATGCAGAGGTGACTGAGATTCAGTCTATGGTAAGCGGAGAATAACAAAAGCACTAATAAATTAAGCAAGGATATGCAGGATATATTTGCAAGGCAGCGAACAAATTAAGTAAGACTAGGTGCAATCTGCAAGTTGAATATGCGGCGTTTGTAAACAATAAACTAAAATTAGAGGCACAAGTATTTAAGGGTCGACAACTAAAACACGAGTTTGCAAATTTTAGTTGAATGTGAAACCTGCTTCGAAATAGACAATCAAAAGACGAGGAAACCCAACTGCAAGCTTGAAGGATATCCCCTGCCGAACGAAAAAGAGACATAAGAATAGGACGCAGCTTCGCTTTGAAATTTGAGTCGACCGTTGAATGGAAGACTAGTGCATTCATTGGCAAAAAGAACAAAAATTCGCTGCGAGCAACCAATATGCAACTACGTATCCAATAAAGTGCGCTCCTTTCGATGCTGCTGCTGCTGCCCAAAATTCACATTGCCGCGGCAACCAAAGCACTGAGTTGGAATAGGGAGAAAACGCACAGCTAAGCACAAATACTTCACTTCGCGGCTGCTAAACCATTTTAAGATGCGTCTTTTTATATTTGCTACTCACCAGGGGATCTGGTCTAATAAACATGCGGCCAATATGGTCAAGCAAACAGATGTGAACGTAAGAAACCGTATATGCACATTTGTAGATCTCTTCCAGCACATGTCCACACAAGCACACAGATACCCTATCGGCGCTCGCTGAAAAGTTTTTTTTTCGAAAAAAAAACAAGCAAAAGTTAGCGTGGCTAACAACGGCGTTAGTGCTCGGTTGCGTAGACGCCGTGCGGCTATTTTCCGCTATATTTGTTGTTCTTTTTTGCCACTTTTTTGCTACCGTTGGGAATTCTGCTGGCGTGCAAAACAGTTTTTACTCTTTATTATTGCAAATTGAATTTGCTATGTGGATAATCCCGCATTCGGTTTGGCTATCATTGCGGACTCTGTGCAAATTAAATTCGCGGAGATTGGCGAAATTTCGACTGAAATGTATGTATGTATGTATATTTTTGCGTTTGTTCAACTTGGATATGTTTTGCTTTCTTTTCGAACTTAACGCAGCTCTAACAACCAAATGTTTTTCAATAATTTTCTGGGTTTAATTAAAAAGTTTCCATTTCAAAGTTTTTTTTGTGGTAATGAAGAGCGGAAAATCACCGCCCGCTCGAGCATACAAAATGGACATATTTTGTGAAGCAAAACGCGAATGGAAGCATAAAATGGGCTACGGATTTAGGCCTGATAATAGACCACTTTACTATCGGGTTATACATCGAGATATATACATATCTTTTAATCAAATTATTTTAGTTGTTGTTGTAGCAGCACTACTAAGTCCAGTCTATTTCGGTCCAAGCTCAACTAACGGTAGGGTTGTTTCGATAGGGTCGGACCAAAGGGAGAAAGGTGTCAGCTGAGTTTGATTGAGCTGGCATGTGAAGAGGTGGCTGGTGTCGTGCGGAGAGTCTCCACATGCCGGGCACTTATTGGGGATATTGGGGTCGAGTCTCTGGACCGCGTCCTTATATATGAATATGTAGCAGAGGTCTGTTAGGGTATTCACTTCTTTGGCACCCCACCAGGAAATGCTTACAGAGCATTTTATTGTGCTCGTTACTTCCCACGCTCGCGCAAAGATAAGCTTATTCAAGGCTGAAATATACTACGCAATTTATTTTTGTCTGTCAAGAAGAAATCCAAACATAAGTATGTAAGTTTGTATGTTTTGCTGACTGCGCACTGACTGATCGAATTGTAGTAGACCCACCAAAACAATCGGCCGTATTTAAATTCAATATGAATCAATTAGTCCTTAAAAAACTCGATACCCAATTTGTTCAAAAGATTCATTTACCGTAGGATTATAAGCCACTTTAATTTTACGTAAACGATGTATAAAAATAACCGTTAAATTTTTGTGTTACGCTCTATCGCTTTGTGAGTTCGGCAGTGCTTTCTTTACATATTCGCTATAAAAACGGATTAAATCATTTCACTAAAATTTTGCATTCAAAAATGTGTGTTTCGCAAGGACTGCGTTTTTGCAAAATTAAATTTGATTTTATGGCTTTCTTAGCCGGAAAGGTCGTTAAACTTGGGAATTTTCCATGGCTTTTGCACCAAAGCTCGCCCAGCGGCTATTTTCAGTAAAAGTAGATAAATTACAAATTGAATGTATGTATGTATAAATATTTTAAATCACTTTTAATCATTTACAATGCTGATCTGTGACCATCAAGTTCAGCTAAAAAAGAAAAAAACTCAATTTGCTACCCCTGGTAAAATTGAAATACTACTTACCTATATATAATCCAAACTTTCAGAAAAACTTGGCTTCTTCATTTCCCCAGCCGACTGCCGAACAGTGTAATTGAAGTTTGAACAAAAAGCCTGTTTTGAAACTGACGAGTACCTCGATAATATTTTCTATTTACAACTAAAGAACTAAGCTCAATGCTTCAAATTCAATTAGGTATCCAATTTTACGCAGCTGTTAAACAAAAACAAAGGAATTTAAATTCTCCCAACAGAGAATTGTCTGTTGATTTTGCTTTGTGGGAAACTAATTTTCTTTCAACTTGCCATTTCTACGTGGTAAAATTACAAGCTAGGAAAAATGGGAATGGGAAGGACGAATTTCGCTCGCAGCATTCGTGGAA
>NW_023461811.1:6115-17734 GCF_013731165.1 Rhagoletis pomonella
TTCCACGAATGCTGCGAGCGAAATTCGTCCTTCCCATTCCCATTTTTTCTAGCTTACCACGTAGAAATGGCAAGTTGAAAGAAAATTATTTTCATACAAAGCAAAATCAACAGACAATTCTCTGTTGGGAGAATTTAAATTCCTTTGTTTTTGTTTAACAGCTGCGTAAAATTGGATACCTAATTGAATTTGAAGCATTGAGCTTAGTTCTTTAGTTGTAAATAGAAAATATTATCGAGGTACTCGTCAGTTTCAAAACAGGCTTTTTGTTCAAACTTCAATTACACTGTTCGGCAGTCGGCTGGGGTAATGAAGAAGCCAAGTTTTTCTGAATGTTTGGATTGTAAGTAGTATTTGAATTTTACCAGGTACCAATTTGAGTTTCATTTGAGATCAGCATTTTAAATAATTAAAAGTGATTTAAAATATTTATACATACATACATTCAATTTGTAATTTATCTACTTTTACTGAAAATAGCCGCTGGGCGAGCTTTGGTGCAAAAGCCATGGAAAATTCCCAAGTTTAACGACCTTTCCGGCTAAGAAAGCCATAAAATCAAATTTAATTTTGCAAAAACGCAGTCCTTGCGAAACACCAATTTTCGAATGCAAAATTTTAGTGAAATGATTTAATCCGTTTTTATAGCGAAGATGTAAAGAAAGCACTGCCGAACCCACAAATGTAACGGTTATTTTTATACATCGTTGAAATTAAAGTGGCTTATAATCCTAGGGTAAATGAATCTTTTGAACAAATTGGATTTCGAGTTAGAAAAATATACAAACTTACATACTTATGTTTGGATTTCTTCTTGACAGACAAAAATAAATTGCGTATTATATATTTGAGCCTTGAATAAGCTTATCTTTGCGGGAGCGTGGGAAGTAACAAGCACAACAAAATGCTCTGTAAGCATTTCCTGGTGGGGTGCCAAAGAAGTGAACACCCTAACAGACTTCTGCTAGAGGAGGAGCCTCCGCCCAGGCACATCAAGGGACACCTACATATTCATATATAAGGACGCGGTCCAGAGTTACATACACCAACCACTGGATCCAACGACGCACCGACGCACCGACGAGCGATCAGCGACATCCATAGGGTGTCGGTCACCACCGGCCGTGATCGGAGCAAAATCACCACCTGTAGCAGAGACAGAGCCTCAACTGCCAAGAAAGAACCGCGTTACCCTCGCTCAGTTACGGTCTGGATACTGTAGCCGTCTCAATAGCTACCTGTCCAGACTCGACCCCAATATCCCCAATAAGTGCCCGGCATGTGGAGACTCTCCGCACGACACGAACCACCTCTTCACATGCCAGCTCAATCAAACTCAGCTGACATAATTCTCCCTTTGGTCCGACCCTATCGAAACAACCCTACCGTTAGTTGAGCTTGAACCAAAATTGGCTGGACTTGGTAGTGCTGCTACAACAACAACTAAAATAATTTGATTAAAAGATATGTATATATTTTGATATATAACCCGATAGTAAAGTGGTCTCTTATCAGGCCTAAATCTGTGGCCCATTTTACGCTTCCATTCGCGTTTTGCTTCACAAAATATGTCCATTTTGATGTCCTCGAGCGGGCGGTGATTTTCTGCTCTTCATTACCACAAAAAAAAAAAAACTTTGAAATAGAAACTTTTTAATTAAACTCACAAAATTATTAAAAAACATTTGGTTGTTAGAGCTGCGTTTAGTTCGAAAAGAAAACAAAACATATCCAAGTTGAACAAACGCAAAAATATACTACATACATACATTTCAGTCGAAATTTCGCCAATCTCCGCGAATTTAATTTGCACAGAGTCCGCAATGATAGCCAACGCGAATGCGGGATTATCCACATGGCAAATTCAATTTGCAATAATAAAGAGTAAAAACTGTTTTGCACGCCAGCAGAATTCCCAACGGTAGCAAAAAAGTGGCAAAAAAGAACAACAAATACGGGCGAAAATAGCCACACGGCGTATACGCAACCGAGCACTAACGCCGTTGTTAGCCACGCTAACTTTAGCTTGTTTTTTTTTTCGAAAAAAAAAACTTTTCAGCGAGCGCCGATAGGGTATCTGTGTGCTTGTGTGGACATGTGCTGGAAGAGATCTACAAATGTGCATATAAGGTTTCTTACGTTCACATCCGTTTGCTTGACCATATTTGCCGCGTGTTTATTAGACCAGATCCCCTGGTGAGTAGCAAATATAAAAAGACGCATCTTTAAATGGTTAAGCAGCCGCGAAGTGAAGTATTTGTGCTTAGCTGTGCGTTTTCTCCCTATTCCAACTCAGTGCTTTGGTTGCCGCGGCAATGTGAATTTTGGGCAGCAGCAGCAGCATCGAAAGGAGCGCACTTTATTGGATACGTAGTTGCATATTGGTTGCTCGCAGTAAATTTTTGTTGTTTTTGCCATTGAATGCACTAGTCTTCCATTCAATGGTCGACTCAAATTTCAAAGCGAAGCTGCGTCCTATTCTTATGTCTCTTTTTCGTTGTAAGTAGCTTTTCGGCAGTGGATATCCTTGAAGCTTGCAGTTCGGTTTCCTCGTCTTTTGATTGTCTATTTCGAAGCAGGTTTCACATTCAACTAAAAATTTGCAAACTTGTGTTTTAGTTGTTGACCCTTAAATACTTGTGCCTCTAATTTTAATTTATTGTTTACAAACGCCGCACATCCAAGCTGCAGGTTGCACCTAGTCTTACTTAATTTGTTCGCTGCCTTGCAAATATGCATATCCTTGCTTAATTTATTAGTGCTTTTGTTATTCTCCGCTTACTATAGACTGAATCTCAGTCACCTCTGCATCATTTTTCAAGCTTCTCGATTTTTTTTTATATTATTTAGCATAAAAGAAGCGTCCGTCGCCTTTGCATTATCCTCCTTGTTTACATTTTCATAACAGCTCCTGCTCTTCATGCCGCTTCGCTGCTTTTGCATTGAGATGCACTTAATTGAAGCGCCTTAATATACTTCTAACTAGCTAAGCTCGCCTGCATCCAGCATTTGAACCAGCATTCTTGATAGTTTCTTAGCTTCTTTTATGTTGGCCATATTTTTGGTGGCTCTAAGCATCGCTGCCTTCAGCCTTTGTGTTGTAGCTGCTCTTTGTTGTTAGCTGCCTTTTCTTAATTTTTTATTCAATTATTTTGTTCTGTTGTGGCTGCACTTTCATGAGTTTCTTCTTTGCGCTTCTATTTCTATGCTTTTCTGCTGCAATAATACAATTAGGGCTCTTTTAGTAAACATCCAAGAATGTGCCCTCAGTTTCGAGTATTAAGAAAATGCGAGCTAATCTGCATGTGTGTGGCTTATTATTACATATATCATTACGAGAGTTATACGAGCTTTAGCGCCACATAGGGGATCATACAAACATTTCATAAAGGGTTCTTTGAATATTATCCCTTTGTATGAATAAATTGCATTAACTGAAGGGAAAAATTAGTTTCGTAATAATTTGGTTAAACAAGCCAAAAAAAAAACTGTACAATAAATATTGGCATAAAAATTGTGTTCCGTGTCAAAGAGATTTTATCGTTAAAATGACAATTATGCGCTAAAAACAGTGACAAAGGCAAGTTTTTTTTACCGATACAAGTTTCAAATAAATCGTGTGTCAAGATAAAAAGTATTATAAATAAGCTGCTTTGGGGCTAAAATTTAATTCCTATAAACAAAATGCATACTTCAAATCTAATATTTTGTTTTACGAGTACGAAATGCTATAAACAGTAACTTAAGACAAATCGATCGCACAAACAGAGAGGAAGGCCTAACCAAATTACTGACTTCTGGAGAAAGTCGTGGGTAACCTTCATCCAAACGAAGAAAACACTTCTCAAACTAATTCAAAGATACACATATGCCAATATTTTTTTCCATTTAAGAATACAAAAGTAGCAGCTGATAAAATCAGACATAAAAAAAAAATTAGTCGCAAATATACTCGTGCTTCCCAGATTGACTGTATGAAACAGGATACAAACCCCCAAGAGAAAGAGCGAGAGAAATGGCGGAGAGTATATAGCTAGTAGGTTTAGATGCCAAGCATAAGCAAAAATTCAATCCGAGAACAAATAGCTGAAGTTAAGTTGCCAGTCACAGATCCTTAATATTTAATACCGTCAGCAAAAAAAAATACTGTATTTCAAATCAATCGAAACTCACACTTTATTTACTGAAATGTAATCCAAACAAAAATTGTATATTGGGGCGGACGCAAGAATTGCTTAGCGAAGCCTTAGTGGGAGCTGTAGGGCAGTGCTGCCAAGAGTACTACAATAGGAGTTTTTTTACTACTATATATACAACTATTTTGAAAGATAGTTATCTTTTTAATTAAATTTTTTAAAGTAATTTAAACAATGCTCTTAACACACAACGCGTGCAGGAAACAACAACACTTAGCCCATACTACGAGTACACCATACCGTACTTGCCGAGGTGGGCCCAAAGAGCAAAAGGGGGTCTGTAGGAAGGGTAAGTAAGGACATGCATTTCATCTGCATGCAGCGGTTTGTGCCTCGGTAAGTGACCACTTATGAATTTCAAAAGTTGTTTGCTATCCTACTTGTTTAATGAAGCAGCCTCTTGAAGCGTTCCGTTCAAAACTGGTTGCAGGCTAAGAAGTACTTGACCTGACTCCTTTCTAACTGAATCAACAGTAATTCCCGTGTGACCTGCCACTCATCAGTATGTAGAGTAACATATATTTACCAATATATATAATTTTCCTCAGACTTGTATTGCCTAGTTTGGAAGTACTAAGTTAGATGGCGGGCCAATGTCTTGTGCGCATTTGGTCCACCTATTTTCCCTCATGTTGTCCCTATCCTTGGGGGCTGCATATAATACGGCTTGTAATACTGAAGGCTGCGTACTATCCTTGGATATTGAGAAACACTCTATATGGAACCTACTTCTTTTAAACCTAAAGTGGCCTTAAGTAAAGTTAAAAAGATTTTTAAAAACATTTGGGGCTTACCCCCCAAAACGTCAAAATACTCCTCGAAAATTTATTTTTTACTACTATGAAAAAAAAACTGAAAGACTTACTTTGAGCGATATGCGAAATGTTAATGCACGAAAATTGCTTGGATTTGCAGACTCTACTTACTGGTTTGTTTAGATGCTCCCCATGAACGGAAGAAATTCTATTTTTTATTTTATAGGCAATTTCATTGCAGTTTATTAAACTAGCTAAAATAGGATTGGCTGCATATGCATTTTTGCCCCACTGTGCGACGCAGGGAGGGGTTACTTAAGCAAAGAAATGAAACTGCAGAACAAATCCCATGTTATGTAAGTACATACATGTCTACATATTTGAATATTTACTACCGTTAATCAAATTTGTAGGAGGATGTTTGCGCGCTGAAATGCAAATCTGCACAACCCAAAATTTACAGCGACTTAACACATATCAAATTATATTCACCGGATTGTTTGCGCTGGCGTTGGCGACAAAGGAGAGCATACACGTGAAGCCACACCTATACATACATACATACATATATTCTCATATAAAAGACAAATATTTAAATTAATTTACACGTGCACATTAACGACACCCTTGCAATACGCACTAAATATGTATGTATGTATGTAGTATACATATCTGCTACAAGAAGTTGCAACGATGTGGTTGCATTAAAGCAGCGAAGAGGGAAGTGGTGGAACATTAGCAGCCATGGCCAAATACGGTACTCGTGTTTAAAAGTTTTACAGAAATTAGTAAACATTTGCAAACTAAATAGGAGAATACGGTTAACAGGAGAAGACTGCTTTTGTGCGGCTTGGGCGAAATATCGGATGTACAAATTAATCATTAAATTTACTTTTCTTAAAATATTTGGCACAAATTTGAGAAATATTTTGCACTGAAGTATTTTAAACTGTATTAAACGAAAACCTGGTTTTTCTATAACTGAGTGGGAACATTTGTATGCGATTACCTTGCCGTTAAGATTTTACTACATACTAAATATAGATCTACTTACTCTCCATATACATATATATGTATCACCGCTTCTACTACTACACTCCTACATCATTGTATCTGCTTGTATGTGAAATTTGCCTGCTTAGCTGCTGACAATGATGCATGGAAAATTAAATCGCCTTACGCCCATCCCTCTCTACGCCTAAGCTCAATCCTTGCTGTCCCTTCCCTCTCCCAGTTTGTGTTTTTTACATGCACGCTGCTGTTCTCAATAGTGATGACAGACAATACTACTCGTGCAGATGCATTTACATACTTCCCTGCGAGCAGCATTGTCATCGCCATTTTGCTATTTTCAAACAACTACACTAACACATCAGGAGCTTATTACAACTTCGAAATTTATGCATTATGCATTATGAGTAGTGAGTTTTCGCCATTAAGTCTTTGAGTGTTTCTGTGTGTGTGTGTGCATATCAGCGCTTGGGACTGTATGTTATTTCATTTCATATAATTTAATTTTTACTATTTTTTCATGAATAATTATGCATATGGACTAATCATAAAGAATGAAACTGAACTTTAAATTGCTTAAGGTACGAAAAATTTTAAGATTTAATTTTTTTCCACTGCTGCTCCGTCTATGCTACATATCTTCTTCTTCTCTTCTTTATTGGCGAGTTCAGCAAAGCACGCCAGTCATTTCTCTTCTGTGCTAACTGACGCCAATTGGAAATGTCAATTGAAGCCAAGTTCTTCTCCACCTGGTCTTTCCAACGCAGAGGAGACCTTCCTCTTCCTCTGTTACCAGGAGCGTTTCTGTCCATTCGAACGACATGGCCAAGCCAGCGGAGCCGCTGAATTTTAATTCGCTGCACTATGTCCATATCGTTGTAAAGCTCATACAGCTCATCGTTAAATCGTCTGCGATATTCGCCATCACCAACGCGTAAAGGTCCGTAAATCTTTCGCAGAATCTTTCTCTCGAAAACTCCAAGAGCCGCCTCATCAGATGCTTTCATTGTCCATGCCTCGGCGCCATACGATGAGAGAGGACTTTACTCCTGAATTGCCTACTCAGTTCAAAGTAGCACTTGTTGGCAAGAGTGATTCTCTGTTGGATGGATGCTGGCATTATTATCGGTGTTAATGCTGGTTCCCAAGTAAACGAAATTCTCTACTTTCTCGAAATTGTAACTGTTAACAGTGACGTGAGTGCCAAGACGCGTATGCTCTGACTGTTTGTGTGATGAGAGGAGAAACTTCGTTTTGTCCTCGTTCACCACCAGACCCATTCGCTTTGCTTCCCTATCCAATCCCGAGAAGGCAGAACAGACGTAGCCCTTGTTTTTACCGATACTATCGATGTCGTCGGCATACGCCAGCAGTTGTACGGTCTTGTAAAGTATTGTGCCTGTGCTGTTCAATTCTGATTAAAGAATTCATACGAAAGGGAGTCCCCTTTGTCTGAAACCTCGTTTGGTATCAAACGGCTCGGAGAGGTCCTTCCCTATTCTGATGGAGCTGGGGAGTATTGCTCAACGTCATTTTACACAGCCGTATTAGTTTCGCGGGGATACCAAATCCAGACATCGCGGCATAAAGGCAACTTCTCTTCGTGCTGTCGAAAGCGGCTTTGAAATCGACAAATAGATGGTGTGTGTCGATCCTATTGGCGTTAGGCCTGGAAAATCCACCATAGATCAGGTATTCACAATACGCATAGCGAACGCATGCACAAATGTATATACGTAAGCTTTTAACTACATTCTATACAAATTAAAACGTTCACTTTTTTCAGATTTAGGGAGAGGAAATACGTATTCCTGGTTAAAACAAATAAAATGAATTTAAAAAATTACACTGACTAATTAGCAAAAACTTCAATATCGATTTCATCAAAATTTTACACATTTAATTTCTGTTTATATATACACTCGTACATAAATATATAGCTTGTAGTGGATAGCATAATACAATTTCAGCGTCCCAATTCCAAATCAATCAGTAAAAACTTTACCTATTTAGCAATTTACAATTTTTTATTGTGAAAACCTACATATATATTCATTATTGCAAATAAATATTTGAGTACAAACTTAAATACATGTATTAATTTTTAAATACGTTTAATGGATGTGATTACTGAATGCAATGGCAATTCAACATTAATTGTAAACTAATTAATTGCCATTAAACGGACACCCGCAACCACAACCCACAGACGTGATCCACTCAAGCAGACAACAAAGGGCGTGACAAAATAAACCAAAATGAATCGATCAGAAAAAAGAAATGCAAATTTTGAAAACAATAGCTTCAACCGAAAGGCAATTCACACAGAGTCGACCACGACCGTTGGATATTTCAATTCAATTTTGTTACGCTTTGCCGACATTACACCTTTCTATTTCGCAGCTACCACAAATGCGCCTAATTGACGCCAAATTGACGCAAGCGATGCGTTGCGCTGCTATCACAAACAACAACAACAATGGCAATTGCAATTGCACTCTCTCACGCTCTTTATAAGGCGGGTTCTTGCGGTTCTCTTTGATATGCATTTGCCTATTTGCATACATTTGTATAAAAAGTTGTATATATATGTATGTAGAATGTATGTAGAACGTTACGCTGCATATCGATAAGAAGCATGCCATGCAAAACAAAAACAAGAACTGTGACATAAACATAGGCGCGCAACATGTGACTTATTGTCCTAGATTTCACGCCGGAAATTACTCAACACAAATGCAATGCGCATCTGTAACTCAAATAAGCTTGAGTGAGGGGATGCAGGGAGCTTTTGACCCGAGTGAGTTCAATGGCGCTTTTGCTCTTGTGAAAATGTGCTTTTGCGAGTAGGGCAGCTAAAACAGCTTTTCGCATTGGAGTGGTAAAGGTTTGCGGCGATGCTTACAAAAGTATTGTCCAACTTAATGAAAATGGGGATATATATGCAAAGCTTTTTATCTCCAAACTTGGAAGGTGCAGAAGCCAGGTTATTCCCCATACTGCAGTTGGCTTACTCTGCAAATAGGGCTTGCTTAAATTGCTTTTTGGCAATATTGGGCATTTATGTCGAGCTTATATGAAAGTCAGCGATGGGTAGAGAGAGCTTTTAGTTTGCACGCGTTTATACCACATATAGTATATAAAGCTTAAAAGAGCTTTTCCCGCGCGCAAGATAGTGCCCATCAGTGATGTAAGTTAACAAAATGTTAAAGAAAAATAGAGACAATCTGTTAGATAAGCTAAAGCAAAGAAGATTTGGTTCGTCACGTTTGACACTACCTTTTATAACCAAAAAAAGCTTGGGGTACAAAAGTTTGCGTAAAACAAACTGTTTCCAAATAAACTCCGTTATTTTAAAGAAGTATTTTTTAAAACTACAAGTTAAACTTGTTTATTCTATATAACTCTATAACTCAAAAGCTAATACTTTATGTGCTTACATACATACATACTATAGAAATGTCATTAAAAATAAATATACATCGAAACAAGTGGATAAATTTCAAACCGAGATGTCTTAATTTTCAGCGAAATATAATTTTTATGTAAGACACATACAAAAATTCTGCCAGTGTTTGGCTTGAGAGAGCTTTTTTCCTATAAGTGTAAAGAAATTGTATAGAAAAAAGCTCGGCACGGTTTTAATTTATAATTTTTTGATTTTATAGGAAAACTGCTAGCTGTGATATAAACCGTCTGAGTGCGTTTTGTAAATTATTTAGGTAGCAGAGTGATTTAACAAAGCTTCAAGCTTAAACTTTGCAAAGTTGAATAGGTATTCAATTACTAAAAAGTCTCGGGTTTAAAACTTTTATCAACTTTCTGGTTTTAGAGTAACTGCGGGCGGTTTTATAGGTTCTAGTCATTAGCAAAAATCACACACCCATTTCAAGAACCAACCAGCTTCTCAACTCGGTTATTAAGGCAAAACTTTTGCACAATCCAAGCCAGTAAGAGCTGCCACTTTGATGGAATTTTAAATTAATCGTTCTCTTCCAGAACTGGTGTTTAAAGCTAAAAGCGGGTGCAAAATATTAATGGCGTATTGCGATTGGCTCTCCCCGTGGTCGTCAGTATACAAAGGAGTCTTACAGCATCCATACATGGATATACTTTTTACAGTTACAAGAAAATTTAAATTACGCCAGACAGGCATACAGCAATTACAAAGCTAGATGCACTTAAAACTTCCATCAAGCTCTGAGTCTAACCGCAGTAGCCATATCCGGTTGCAGATGAGGGGCTGGAATTTTTGACACGAATAATTCGCTTGCGTATATGAATCGGGCGGGAACCTATTTACTACTGATTTACTATGACAAAAAGTCCTTGTAAATTTTTGCTGATGGAATGTTGATGAAATAAAATAATAGTCGTGCGGCCAAAGTTAATGGAAAGCAGTTAGCTTATTTACTCGTTGTAGAGGAGATTTCGCTAGAGGGCGATGCGTCGCGACGCGTTGCTTCTCTCCTTAACCTCAACAAAAATACTGTACTGACGGTATATCTGGAATATTTCCTGAACTCTTGGAAAAAACGGTGAAAAAATCTAAAAATTAGTTGAGAATGTATTCGTCATTTCATTAAAAATTTCAGAGCACTCTCTCATTAATTTGAAAGTTCATCACTGGAATGCAACTTTTTACTTTTCTTGTGAAAGTTTAGTTAAAGCTTTTATAATACCGTCATAAATATCGTAATTCGTGAATCGAAGAATCAAAGAATTTCCAATGCTGAGCTTTGTAGCTTCTTGGCTTTACGCGTAGTGTTAATTTTATGTACTCCTTACTAATTACCCGCCAATGTATCAAATACCGAAATTTTATGGTAAAATGTGCATTAACCCGCAACGCGATGGGTAAATTATCGTAAAAAGTGTCGAGAGGTGGGGGTGTTCCTTGGTACCAAGATATTCACTAAAATTTCTTAAATATCTTTAAAAACTTATTTTTTCCAAGAGTAACAATATATGAAAATATGTATATCGCTTAATTTATTAAAACTAATTAGAAACTGTTGTCTACAATTGAACCGAAGTTAGAATTAAGCACGAAGAGAATTACGACGTTGGGGCTTAATATACCCAGGCTATGTGTATGCCGGGTTAAATATTTTCTTACAGCTAACCTCTGCCAGCTTTTCCCTATACTGTCAAAGCTTTCAGAGTTTTCTTATTTTGTTTTCAAAGTGTACATCCGCCACCGTTGGCTGGTGAGTTTCTTATGAATTATTATTTTAAATATATATATGTATTGTATGTATATAGTTTATAAAAAATTATCTTGTATAAGCAAATAGATATGTATTTAGTATAGTTTAGTTATTTGATAAGAGCTTACAGACTAAATTTGTGTACTTACAGTTATTTTGCATGTCTAATTTGGTTTGGTAGTTTGTATTTTTTGTTCGTACGGTCTAAGTTCGAGAATATACACAAAACAAATCAAAACAACAAACATGAAATTAGATTCTTAAAGATACATTGATAGGAATTTTGTGTGTTTTTTGTTTACTTGTAAATCTAATTTAACAGTAGAAGTGGGAGAAGGATTAGAGATTAGGAGTGTTTAGGTTGAATAGAGTGCAATTAAGCAGATTTGGGTTTGTTTCTTTTTTACAAATGTTTTGAATTGTTTGAAATGGAAAAAGGATTTAGAG
>NW_023461811.1:17834-22930 GCF_013731165.1 Rhagoletis pomonella
TTTTTCCATTTCAAACAATTCAAAACATTTGTAAAAACGAAACAAACCCAAATCCGCTTAATAGCACTCTATTCAACCTAAACACTCCCCATCTAATCCCGCTCCCACTTCTACTGTTAAATTAGATTTACAAGTAAACAAAAAAAACACACAAAATTCCTATCAATGTATCTTTAAGAATCTAATTTCATGTTTGTTGTTTTGATTTGTTTTGTGTATATTCTCGAACTTAGACCGTACGAACAAAAAATACAAACTACCAAACCAAATTAGACATGCAAAATAACTGTAAGTACACAAATTTAGTCTGTAAGCTCTTATCAAATAACTTAACAATACTACATATCTATTTGCTTATACAAGATAATTTTTTATAAAATATATACATACAATACATATACATATATATTTAAAATAATAATTCATAAGAAACTCACCAGACAACGGTGGTGGATGTACACTTTGAAAACAAAACAAGAAAACTCTGAAAGCTTCGACAGTATGGGGAAAAGCTGGCAGAGGTTAGCTGTAAGAAAATATTTAACCCGGCATACACATAGCCTGGGTATATTAAGCCCCAATGTCGTAATTTTCTTCGTGCTTATTCTAACTTCGGTTCAATTGTAGACAACAGTTTCTAATTAGTTTTAATAAATTAAGCGATATATATATTTTCATATATTGCTACTCATGGAAAAAATAAGTTTTTAAAGATATTTAAGAAATTTTAGTGAATATCTTGGTACCAAGGAATAACAGGCTTTATTCGAATCGACACCCCCACCTGTCGACACTTTTACGATAATTTACCCATCGCGTGGCGGGCTAATGCACATTTTACCATAAAATTTCGGTATTTGATACATTGGCGGGTCATTTTTGATTTTATCTCTTAGTAAAGAGTCCATACAACCAACCCTACGCGTAAAGCCAAGAAGCTACAAAGCTTAGCATTGGAAATTCTTTCATCGATTCATGAATTACGATATTTATGACGGTAGTATAAGAGCTTTAACTAAACTTTCACAAGAAAAGTAAAAAGTTGCATTCCAGTGATGAACTTTCAAATTAATGAGAGAGTGCTCTGAAATTTTTTAATGAAATGACGAATACATTCTCAACTAATTTTTAGATTTTTGCACCGTTTTTTCCAAGAGTTCAGGAAGTATTCAAGATATACCGTCAGTACAGTATTTTTGTTGAGGTTAAGAAGAGAAGCAACGCGTCGCGACACATCGCCCTCAACAATTTCGGAGTGTACTTTGGCTCTCTGTAGCGAAATCTCCTCTGCAACGAGTAAATAAGCTAACCCCTTTCCATTAACTTTGGCCGTACGACTATTATTTTATTTCATCAACATTCCATCAGTAAAATTTTACAAGGACTTTTTGTCATAGTAAATCAATAGTAAACAGGTTCCCGCCCGATTCATATACGTAAGCGAATTATTCAGCCAATATCTTGTCAAAAACTCCAACCCCTCATCTGCAACCGGATATGGCTACTACGGCTAGTCTCAGAGCTTGATCGAAGTTTAAGAGCTTTGTAATTGCTTTATGCCTGTCTGGCGCAATTTAAATTTTCTTTTAAGTGCAAAAAGTATACCCAAGTATGGATGCTGTAAGACTCCTTTGTATACTGACGACCACGGGGAAAGCCAATCGCAATACCCCATTAATATTATGCCCCAACTTTTAGCTGTCAACACCAGTTCTGGAAAAGAACGATTAATTTGAAATTCCATAAAAATGGCAGCTCTTACTGGCTTGGATTGTGGAAAAGTTTTGCCTTAATAACCGAGTTGAGAAGCTGGTTGGTTCTTGGTATGGATGGTGCGTGATTTTTGCTAATGTCTAAAGCCTATAAAACCGCCCGCACTTATTCTAAAACAAGAAAATTGATAAAAGTTTTAAACTGTAGACTTTTTAGTAATTGAACACCTAAACTTTGAATGAATTACTTAAACTTTGCAAAGTTTAAGCTTCAAGCTTTGTTAAATCACTCTGCTACCTAAATAATTTACAAAGCGCACTGAGATGGTTTATATTACAGCTAGCAGGTTTCCTATAAAATTAAAAAATTATAAATTAAAACCGTGCAGAGCTTTTTTCTATACAATTTCCGTAGACACTTATAGGAAAAAAGCTCTCTCAAGCCAAACACTGGCAGAATTTTTGTATGTGTCTTACATACAAATTATATTTCACTGAAAATTAAGACATCTTGGTTTGAAATTTATCAACTTGTTTCGATGTATATTTATTTTTAATGACATTTCTATAGTATGTATGTATGTAAACACATAAGGTATTAGCTTTTGAGTTATAGAGTTATATAGAATAAACAAGTTTAACTTGTAGTTTTAAAAAATACTTCTTTAAAATAACGGAGTTTATTTGGAAACAGTTTGTTTTACGCAAACTTTTGTACTTCAAGCTTTTGTTGGTTATAAAGGGGGGTGCCAAAAGTGGCGAACCAATTCTTCTTTGCTTTATTTTATCTAACAGATCGTCTCTATTTTCTTTAACATTTTGTTAACTTACATCACTGATGGGCACTGTCTTGCGCGCGGGAAAAGCTCTTTTAAGCTTTAAATATATATGTGGTGTAAATGCGTGCAAACTAAACGCTCTCTCTACCCATCGCTGACTTTCATATAAGCTCGACATAAATGCCCAATATTGCCAAAAAGCTTTAAGCAAGCTCTATTTGCAGAGTAAGCCAACTGCAGTATGGGGAATAACCTGGCTTCTGCACCTTCCAAGTTTGGAGATAAAAAGCTTTGCATGTATATCCCCATTTTCATTAAGTTGGACAATACTTTTGTAAGCATCGCCGCAAACCTTTACCACTCCAATGCGAAAAGCTGTTTTAGCTTCCCTACTCGCAAAAGCACATTTTCACAAGAGCAAAAGCGCCATTGAACTTACTCGAGTCAAAAGCTCCCCGCATTCCCTCACTCAAGCTTATTTGAGTTACAGATGCGCATTGCATTTGTATTGAGTAATTTCCGGCGTAAAATCTAGGACAACAAGTCACATGTTGCGCGCCTATGTTTATGTCACAGTTCTTGTTTTTGTTTTGCATGGGATGCTTCTTATCGATATGCAGCGTAACGATATACATTCTACATACATATGTATGTATATAAACGCAATATACAACTTTTTATACAAATGTATGCAAATAGGCAAATGCATATCAAAGAGAACCGCAAGAACCCGCCTTATAAAGAGCGTGAGAGAGTGCAATTGCAATTGCCATTGTTGTTGTTGTTTTTGATAGCAGCGCAACGCATCGCTAGCGTCAATTTGGCGTCAATTAGGCGCATTTGTGGTAGCTGCGAAATAGAAAGGTGTAATGTCGGCAAAGCGTAAAAAAATTGAATTGAAATGTCCAACGGTCGTGGTCGACTCTGTGTGAATTGCCTTTCTGTTGAAGCTATTGTTTTCAAAATTTGCATTTCTTTTTTCTATTCGATTCATTTTGGTTTATATTGTCACGCCCTTTGTTGTCTGCTTGAGTGGATCACGTCTGTGGGTTGTGGTTGCGGGTGTCCGTTTAATAGCAATTAATTAGTTTACAATTAATGTTGAATTGCCATTGCATTCAGCAATCACATCCATTAAACGTATTTGAAAATTAATACATGTATGTAAGTTTGTACTCAAATATGTATTTGCAATAATGAATATACATATATGTAGGTTTTCCGAATAAAAAATTGTAAATTGCAAAATAGCTAAAGTGTTTACTGATTGATTTGGAATCGGGACGCTGAAATTGTATTATGCTATCCACTACAAGCTATATATTTATGTACGAGTGTATATATAAACACAAATTAAATGTGTAAATTTTTGATGAAATCGATATTGAAGTTTTTGCTAATTAATCAGTGTAATTTTTTAAATTCATTTTATTTGTTTTAACAAGGAATACGTATTTCCTCTTCATAAATCTGTAAAAAGTGAACGTTCTAATTTGTATAGAATGTAGTTAAAAGCTTACGTATATACATTTGTGCATGCGTTCGCTATGCGTATTGTGAATACCTGATCTACGGTGGATTTTCCAGGCCTAAAGCCAATAGGATCGACACACCACATCTATTTGTCGATTTCAAAGCCGCTTTCGACAGCACGAAGAGAATTTGCCTTTATGCCGCGATGTCTGGATTTAGTATCCCCGCGAAACTAATACGGCTGTGTAAAATGACGTTGAGCAATACCACCAGCTCTGTCAGAATAGGGAAGGACCTCTCCGATCATCACACAAACAGTCAGAGCATACGGGTCTTGGCACCCACGTCACTGTTGACAGTCACAATTTCGAGAAAGTAGAGAATTTCGTTTACTTGGGAACCAGCATTAACACCAATAATAATGTCAGCCTTGAAATCCAACGGAGAATCACTCTTGCCAACAAGTGCTACTTTAAACTGAGTAGGCAATTCAGGAGTAAAGTCCTCTCTCGACGTACGAAAACCGCGCTCTATAAGTCACTCATCATGCCTGTGCTGGTGTATGGCGCCGAGGCATGGACAATGACAACATCCGATGAGGTGGCTCTTGGGGTGTTTGAGAGAAAGATTTTGCGAAAGATTTACGGACCTTTACGCGTTGGTGGTGGCGAATATCGCAGAAGATTTAACGATGAGCTGTATGAGCTTTACAACGATATATACATAGTGCAGCGAAATAAAATTCAGCGGCTCCGCTGGCTTGGCCATGTCGTTCGAATGGACAGAAACGCTCCTGGTAACAGAGGAAGAGGAAGGTCTCCTCTGCGTTGGAAAGACCAGGTGGAGAAGAACTTGGCTTCAATTGACATTTCCAATTGGCGTCAGTTAGCACAGAAGAGAAATGACTGGCGTGCTTTGCTGAACTCGGCCAAAATCGCTTAGGCGGTTACAGCGCCAATAAAGAAGAGAAGAAGAAGATATGTAGCATAGACGGAGCAGCAGTGGAAAAAAATTAAATCTTAAAATTTTTCGTACCTTAAGCAATTTAAAGTTCAGTTTCATTCTTTATGATTAGTCCATATGCATAATCTATATATATAAAATTCAAATTATGTATGTACCTATAGACACA
>NW_023461812.1:0-22929 GCF_013731165.1 Rhagoletis pomonella
AAAAATTATGATTAGGTTTATCTATAAAATCTCTTTTTGTTTCGCATAGTATGGATATTGAAATGAAAAAAATTTAATTTTTCACATATGTACATTAGGGTGGTCCAAGAGTGCATGTAAAAAAGTCAAATCGGAATTTTTATGCTCTCATTCCAGGGATTGTTCTATAGCAAAAAAATATGCCCGTCTTTTTTATTTTGAAATCAAAATATATTTAGAGGTCGTTCAAAGCCACATTTGGTATACTGATGGCTCAAAGACTGACTGGGTTGTACCCAGAATGCTTCTATTCACCAGCATGGGACAAGAAAACTCTGTCTTTCAGGCCGAGGTTCCCGCCATTGAACATTGTCTGAGGCAGTATGTAGAAAGTGGGGCAACCAAACAACACGTCTACATACATACAGCAGAGCAGCGCTCCTCCCTCTTAAAGGGCGCGAGGTCACCTCAAAGCTGGTGTGGGACTGTCTTCAACTTTCAATACTGATCCCCTCAAAGAACCGGGTAAACCTCATATGGGCAACGGGACACAGTGGAGTCATGGGCAATGAAGTGGCAGATATTCTCACCAGAAAAGGGACTGGCTTCATAGGCCCAGGACTCTTTACCGGTCTGCCATGGAGCTCCGTTAAGCGAAACTATTATATCTGGATGAAGAACGAAGTCCTTCATTTCGGATATATCAGCAAAGAGAACTGAAGAACTCCTCCACCTCAGTAAGCAGGAAGTAAGAATTGTTACAGGCTTTCTTACTGGCCACTTTAGGGTAATGAAATACTTGACAAACATAGGAGTTGTCAACTCTGACCAGTGTAGGTTGTGTAACGAAGAACAGGAAACAGCGGAGCACATTATGTGCCACGGTGAAGCCCTTACGAGGACCAGACTTTGCTTCCTAGGATCACCGTACATAGAAGCACACGACCTAAATGGCATTCAGCCAAAGGACCACACGAGGTTTCTTAACAGTACGTGGATCAAAGATGAACTGTAGTTGAATAGAAGTTTGTTACAATAGATCGCTTCGGTCGCGGTAACTAGGTGACCTGCTCCCTCCCCTAAATCGAATCTAATCACTCAAAGCGCTCAAAGTTTTCTGTGTTTTTCTTTTTTAATTTTCTTTCAATTTTTAGATTTTGTTTTTACAATAAATATATATTTTTTTGGTAATTCTTGTTTTTGATATAATTTTTATCTTTTTCGAATTACATTTTTTGATTTTATTATTTAAAAAAATATATATATATATTTTTAATGTCATCCAATTTTAAAAGTATATTTCTATATATTTTTCCTTTATTTTCAATTTCTTTTTTACTTATTTTATTTAATTTTCTTTTGTTTTTTAGTTATTATTATTTTAAAAAGAAAAACATATATGTTTTCTTTACTTAATTCAATAATAAAAAATAAATAAATTGCTAAAAGACGAACAGCATAACGTTATCAGATCTTTCAATTAGTATTTCAAAAGACAGAGTAAAGAGCTTTCAAGACAGTTGTCTTTCGAAGGACTTTTGCCTTTCGAAGATAGTGTTGTTCCGATACCATCATGTACTCGATACCTGTACTCTTTAAAAATATTGAAGAAAAGTATCGATGATACAAATCAACCGGAGAGAAGTACTCGATACTTACTTGTATCCAACTCATTGTAAATACTTATATCATGTGAAGAAAAACAGAATCAGTTCAAATACTCTCCGACCAAAACTTACCGAAAAAGTAGCCACAAGTTTTTTCCGAGTACTTTCGGGCAAAACCTACTGAAAGAGAAGCAGTAAATCTTGCAAAATTTTAATGTTTGACTAGTACGGAAATGCAGTATTTAACAGTTTCTTTATTAGCCAACCTAACGTGTTGCAAAACCACAACAGCATGATTCATATATTGTCAGAACCAAAATTTAGAATTTATATATAAATTTTTCACGCTTTTATATTTTTTCTTTTTTTTTAATTTTTCGAGTGGCGTGGGCCCCCCGTTGCGCGGGCCCATAGGCTGGCGCCTATGTAGCCTGTGCTTAAATGCGACCCAGATCCGTAATTAAGAGTTGAAACGTGTGTATTTAAAGGAAGAATTAACTTTACAATTATTAAGTATATTATCATGTAATAATATGTCCATATATATGTACGATTCTACTCTAATATATTAACATACTATTATTCCTTTAATAACTTGGTTTTATTTTTTTTATCTGCATGTAAATTTATAATTGGATGTGTAAAAAGTACTTTTACTCATATAAATATATGCTTTCAGACAGAATTTTCTTATGAAACCGTCTCCTTGTAAGCAATTCAGGATGCTTTTAAATAGCAGCTATTATTTGAATGGAGAGATAAAAGATCTGGTAATTGTAAACTATCGAAAAGTTATCAAAAGGAAATCACTCTAACATTTTCTCATTCCTTCTACGACTGCCAGTTTATAAATAAAATATATTCACACTTAAGTATAACATACACCTTTGAGCAAAATTATTGTTTGTTACAAAAACCAAATTTTACAGGAAAGTGTTTTTTGTATTATTCTTTGCTTTGGCTAGCTCCATCAAAACCGCAGTTTAGATTGGCTGAGATAATTGAGAAATATAACTAAACGCAAGATTTTTTTTTTTTCGGCCACAAGAATTTTACAGTCTATTTTTGGGGTAGCTATTGGAATTCAAGCCGTAATGTTTCAACAGGTTGCGTGATGAGTTGTAAAACAAAGTTGCATCAAAAAATGAATATCGTAAAAAAATTTAGCATACGATGACTTTGCGCAAAGGGGTCGATATATAAATAAAGTATGTAATTTTAAGAACTTATATACGAATCTGAGACCTATATACAATACCTTTTAAAATATTACCAATGATAACAGTAAAGAGACGGATATGAGGGTATTTAATGTGTGAAAGTTCATGACATATGGCCCAAAATTTATGTTTATAATTTTTCTTATAAAAGCCTAATACATTGCACAACCAGCACTACGAAAATCTACATTTAAAATTTCTAATACGATTTATAAAGATTAAACAAGCTTTAAAAATTACACCAAACAATTTTAGACTTTTTATTAAATATTTTTAGAAAAATTTAAGATATGTAGTTTTATACCCATTCAATTTTAGTAGGTTAAAGTGCAAATTTAAGGACGCTAGAGAATTGCTGAACGGCTTAACCGATTTTTTTGGAAATTTCGGCCACATGCTGAAGACGTCCCAAAGATGGTTATGAGCTAAAAAAAAATTCCGATATGTAAAGGGAGTCTGGCACCTCTCATACAAACCGAACTTTTCATATTGCATATCTCTGGAAGTGTTCATGGTACAGTACTGGGATTTCGTATGGAGATATATGAAATCAATCCCATACTCATGGATAGGGCTATTTGAAAAGAGGGTGTGGTGATGTACAAACGTACAGACTTTTAGCTATATTCGAATGTATATATAATTCTTCTGTAGGTGTGTTTGTCAATGAAATCCTTCTAAATAATTTTACTATGAATATGAAGCATAAGATGAGTAAGTGGCTGGATGGATTTTAACGAATTCTTTTGTGTATGTGTGGGTCTGTGTATAGTTAAGTTCACCCGCCAGTTGGTGCTGGAGTTGATTTATTACCAAAAAAAAAACTAATATTTGTCATCCGATTTGGCTAACATTCAAAACATGTATTGGTCGCGGTGAGGGACTATTACTAAAGACCGCCAAGTAAGAAAAGGGTGCCGTGAATGCCAGATTAAATCGACCTATTACACCATCGAGTATATCGAATTCTCGTGTGTTACGATGGGCCGAACGGTTGTGATTTGCCGATATTATTATGCGGTAAATCTTTATTCGGAAACACCAGGGTTTAGTTGTGCAACTTTCATGAAATGGGCTTTTAAGGTAGTTTGTCTGAAATAAGTCTATGTATATAGGATTTCTGTAGAACCCGTTTTGAAATTGCCTAACATACTATACAGTTTCTAGGACAGATTCAATATATTTGGTTGTGCGTTAAGAGTGCTTTGAAATGCTGGTGGAAATGTTGGTGGAATGTTGGACCAAAATGTTTCATGGAAAAAAAATTCCTGCTGGTTTTTAATAATTTTTTTTTGATGACGGTGGTGAACATTTTCTCCCATAACTATATATATTCTGGACATTTACTTGTTTATGAAGGAACATGCCTAACACCGCACAGTGCGTAATTTGGGCGATTTAGTGGAACGAAAATCGAAAATCTAAGTTGGTAAAAAAAGTTCAAATACGATATATGTGCGTATGTCTGATATAATGGAAAATTGGTCTCCAATGGTTTGAAGGTAAGCTGGAAGAATGCTGACCTTGTACAAACATCCATGTTTTGACGAAAGATAATCGCCAATTTTCCGGCCTATATCAATCTCATTTCCTAACGAGACTACAGTCTTGGGTACACTTTTCGTTTTACACATTGTCATCATTTTGCAATTTTAAACGTCATCCTTGCATGTCAATTGCGTTCCTTTAAATTTGAAAAAACTGGGATTTCACTTTTTTCATATAAAGATATAATATGCGTGTCAGCGCGTATAATCAGATCTCTTCAGGAACCTTTAATCGATTATCTGCGTATCAAGGGCCAATAATAGAAATTTGCACTGTACAATTAAAAAAAGTCGATTTAAGCCAACCTTTGGTAAAGAAATCGCATTTTTGTGTATTTTTGATGACAAAAATTTAGTCATTGGGATTTTTCTCATGTCGGGTTCGTGGTGGTAGCGAAGGAGGCAGGCGTCATCAAATGCGCGCAGGCTTGGTGTGGGGATCAAAAGCCGCAGATTACTGATGTCGTAATTAGGCGTGTAAAACAACGATGCGAAACTTTCTGCAATATACTTAGAGAAAGTACCATGGGCGCCCGCATACGAAACCATCGTAAGAAATATATCGCTTATGTAAACAGTATATATACGATATAAAAGCTCAGATATCGCATACTTGTCGCATATCATTTAGTAATTCGGAGAAGTGCTGTTAAGGCACAACCAAGAAAAAATATAAAATTTTAGCTAATGGGCTACAAAACTACACACCTAAAATTTTCTAGAAATTTGTAATAAAAGGTTCGTGTCAAATATGACCCGATATAAACAACCTAGGTTTTTGTATTGCCGAGTGTAATATTTTGCTCAACAATGATATCGGCGATTTTCTATTTCCATTGATACTTGTTCGCCTCTTTCCCTCTTATCTATTACTCTGTATAAATGCTTTAACATCGAGAAATCTGCAAGATTATTTATTCGCATGTAAACGTGAAATCTTAATTGAATGGAGTATCAAAGGAGGAGAAATCTTGTTCGGAAAGTAAAGATAACACAGAATAAATATGCTGAGCTATCTGATAATTCAATTTACAGTTACATCTGCAAATTATGGCTGGAACGAAAATGTTTTCTCAAACCCTGATATTTTTCCTTAAAAAAAAATTAAAAGTGACTTATTTTGGAATGTATTTCCACCATCCTTTGTCCTTTATGCCATCTTCAGTTTAATTTTTCGTTTCACAATAAATAATCTTATCACCCTGTCGGAAAAATCAACCAACTACCAAAATATTAAAAGTGTTAACAAGAGCACCATTTTCTCCATTTCATCAATATCGGAGGATCTATATAAAAGTACGACTAAGAGAAGTCGCTCCCAAGTATGTCCTAATTACTTGTAAAAAGTTTGTATTTAAGCAGCATTGTAAAACGATTGTTTTATGTAGCTAATACAACAATTATAAACTTCAATCAATTTTGACTTTTAACTTGAATTTAATTTTATTTTTAACTCATATTAGATATCATTATTATTTTGAATTTATTTGATATACATACATAAGTCCATAGGTATATGTTCCTTGCGCCAGTTTTATAAAACGAAAAGAATTTAAATACATGCTTATAAAAAATATATGCTTTACTTAGTAGTTGTAGCGATTCGATACGATTTATTCGAATAGATCGGTTCCTGATCACTTCTCGGAAGAAAGGAGCCTATATGCTACTCTAGGCAAAAAGCTACCTACATACCAAATTTTAAGCAAGTCGGACCATAAATATGATTGTTTCGAATAGATCGGTTCCTGATCCACTTCTCGGAAAAAGGAGCCTATATGCTAATCTAGGCAAAAAGCTACCTACGTACCAAATTTTAAGCAAATCGGACCATAATAAGATTTTTTCGTCCCTGGTCCACCTACCGGAAAAAGTAAATCTTCATTTGGCCTACAACATGGTGGTTTCTGAATGCTATTTATATACAAAATTTCATTTCGCGAGATTACCTGTTACAAAAAAAGGAAATCCTCTTTATTATTATTAGTATAGATTATAAACATTAAATAAACAGAAAAAAAAATATTCAAAACTGGTCAAAACGTCACTTAACTTAATCAGCTGACCACAAGTGTATATTAATTCGTGTTTACCTTAGCGTATGAGTTACCACAGGCCTTTGGTCATCTAGAGAAATTCTACCGACATAGTACATATTTATGTATGTACTAGGGATGTTTCGAATGTCATATTTTTCACATTCACACAAATTAACTAAAATATTTAACTATTAATACAACTACGTAAAATTAGGACTGAAATATTTTACAGGTAATCACAAAAAGGGGATAAAGTGCAAACGTTAACAAAAAATGCGAACATATTTGAGGCACACACACAATCGCAGCGTTACGCAATACATTCAGGCAGGTTTTGAAATTCACTTTCGAGTGAATTTCTATCAAACTCGCTTTGAATTCAAATTGGAAGGGGTTGAAATTCACTCGGAAGTGAATTGCAGAACCTGCCTGAATGTATGTGCGTAACGCTACGCGCGCACTGCAGCCGGCATC
The DNA here is from genome assembly GCF_013731165.1 of Rhagoletis pomonella. Classification (NCBI taxonomy): domain Eukaryota; kingdom Metazoa; phylum Arthropoda; class Insecta; order Diptera; family Tephritidae; genus Rhagoletis; species Rhagoletis pomonella. The sequence goes on from NW_023461812.1 coordinate 6,867, forward strand.
GGCCGAATAGTGCTCGGCCGATATCGGCTATATGCGGGCGATATGAATAAACACTTGTGATTATATGAGCGCTCTCACACATAAACCGATAACCGAACCGACATCGGACGTTGACGTCCGTCAGTGACGATATTGAAACATGTTTGTTTTTCTCGTCCGATGTCAGATGAAAAGTACCAAAATGGACTGGGAAAAATTAATTTATTGGGTGCGAAAATAAAAAAAATTACATATAAAATCACATGTTTAGAGTATGTCAATTAAAATGTATCAAAATATTTCACTGCTTACAAAATTGTAATGAAAACTAGATTTGTGTGTACAAATATGGTCGGCAAATAATCTGGTTAAGTGTGCGCATCATTTCGGACGGTCAAATTGTTCGGCCGAAATCGGTCGGCCTATCGGATGCAATGTGCGCCTAGCGTAACGCTACGATTGTATGCTTAGTGGTCGTCAACTGCGAGCTATGCCCATGTACACATTCGCATTCGCAAAATATTCGTATCATTAGATGCGAATGCGAATGTCGATGCGAATGTGCAAACTGATGCGAATCATTTGCATAACGATTGCGAATGTAAATATTCGCAACATCCCTGATATGTACACACAGTATCGATCATATCAATAGCACACACAATTCAAAGTGACATTGTTTGCCACTTACGTTTATTTATTAAAAATTTAAAATAGAGTTCATTCTCAGACAAAACCCATATAAATCTTTGTAGAAAACTTAAATAAAAATTAACAAATGAATGGTTGCCACGTATAACGTTATAAGCGGCATACGAATTAGTTTTGTGCATTTTACAAAAATTTCGTTAAAAAAAATAAAGAAATTGAACGAAATTCTTTAGTATATAGTACGATATTTGTTAGTAAATAGTAAATCCGTAAAATTTACTAAAGATCTGATGTCTCATATTTTCGTAGCATGTATGAAAACGGTTTTGTACGGTTAGCGAAAACTTTCGTGGCAGTAAATGACGAAAACAAGTTTTCGTTGTATTTACGCAGATTTTATTTTCAGTGCGAGAGGACACCCACCTGGTTTAGTGGATGTTTCTGTGCTGGTGTCTGATACTAAGTGAATAACTCAGTGAGAAGGAAGACCAGTATGTTTGCTTGTGTGTATTTATATAAAAAAGAAGTATTTGGGGCCAATGTAAAAGGTTCATTTACCACCTCTGCATGATTGTAAGCCGTACAGAGTCAGCAACAGTGTTGCCAGAACTTTTTGGGCCGACCGGCTAGATTGGCAAAAAAAAGCGGCTAAAAACGGCTAAAATGTTTTAGTGAAATTTCACATAGACTCTGGCAAAAAACGCTAAAATGTTTTAGTGAAAATTCACATGCTTTATTTAAATAAATCGCAAGAAACGAAAGACTAGTTAACACCATTAATTTATATCGAGTGTATATTCCTCATCATCAAATGAATCACTATTGTATATATCACCTGAATTCATTAATTTTAAGAGATCGTCATCTACAGTAAAACTATGGCAGCATTTTTCTTCACGTTTTAAACCGTATCTTATATATAAAACAGCGTTTAACGTTTTAACGCACATTGGATTTCTTTGCTTAGTTTTTATTATATTCATTGAACTAAATATTCGCTCTACTTCTGCATTACTTATAGGCAAAACAAGAAAACTAAAAACTAGGTTGCAAAGGTCAGCAAAAGGGTTTTCACCTAGGGCATTTCGAAATTGATAAACTTCGGCCCAAAATTTTACAGTTGAGTCTAAATTACTCCAGGTATGTAACGTTAACCGTTGCCATTGCATCTCTATGGATGTTATTTCGTCGCCGTTATATTTTTGTTTTTGTTGCTGTAGTTGAACAAATACTTTTGGTTTAATTACTCTTAATGCATTTCCAAACGAAAAAAGTCAATTTTTTTAGTGTGGCAATATTTGTAGGGAGGCGTTGGCGTAATTCCTTTATTAAAGTGATAATAAAATAGCGACCATTTTCTCGAATTATTTTCTCGGCTTCGTGGTCAAAAGCGTTTGTGCTTACTTTTGTTTTTAAATACTCTTCAAAACTGTGATACAACTGAGGAAATGGAGCAAGGTATGGTTCCAACGGGGAGCATATAGGATCAAATGTGCCCGCGCTAATAACCACTAGGGAGCATAGATGCGAAAGTAAAATATTGAGTTCATTAAAATTCTTCATTGGGTCTGCATTATTGCTTTCGAACAACTTGTTTACTTTTTGCACCTGAAAATTAGGCAATTAGTAAAATCGGCTAAAAACGGCTAACTTTTTTTACAAACCGGCTAACAAATCGGCTGCCGGCTAGATCGAATTTTCTCCGGCTAGTTGCTATTAAAACCGGCTAAATCTAGCCGGAAAACGGCTAAAATGGCAACGCAAAATGCTCCGGAGGATGCATCAGACTAGGCCGAGCATCCTTTGAAGTGTCATCTAATTAAAACTTAAGGAAGTTCAATTGTATGGCAGTTGAGAAGTGCAAGTGCAAAAATTTCATAAATTACATAAAGGAGATATTTGCACATGCAGCAGTACATAGCATGCATTTAGGCGCCCGGTGTTAGCAGTCGCGCCTAAATACTAAGAATTAGCTATTGTCGTAGGGCGTGTAGGCTAAATTTTTTGACTTTTCAAGCAATATTGCCTTGAAATGTTGATATGCTCGTTGGTCTCTTTCTTCGGGTATCGACAAAAATGAGGCTTATGTTGCTGAACTTAGATTTGCCGTGAATAAAAAGGGTTAGTGGGGTTTCAGATCAACTGGGCAAGAATATACAATTCTCTTTATATTACAGATTAACTTAAATGCGCTTAAAGTATTTAGACAAGACTTATTTCAAAGAGCCAATAATCCAATTTGTGTGTACGTACTTACGTACCTTAGTTCACATGGCGATCACTGCATCCAAAGTGTCAGCAAGCAAATGCAACTAAAATATATTCGAGCACATGTATGCGCAAAACTAATAGCTTCTAAGGTAAACTTACCTTCATATGTACGTACATATATGTATACTTATCCATATACATACATATGTACTATTCACCAAAATTGCTTTTAAATATTTCAATCCATTCCATGGATATGAAAGATGGCTCCGCTGGGAAGAGGGCGGCAAATGGTGCTCTGCTGATTGAGACGAATATTTGAAAAACTAGACCGTTGTGAATTTGAAAGTGTCAAGGTAAATTATACTCCTGTCACACATTTAGCTTAGATTTTTTCGTTGTGCAACTTCCGTTTGCCAATGTCCAAAATAACAAGTACGAGCAGAACTATCAACTTGCTGGTGGTGGTTTATTTTCTGTCATTGCCGTTTGCTTAGTAAATTTTTGGAAAAATATATACATATATATGTACTTGTACATATGCAATTTTTTTTTACCTCCTAGTTCTGTGCTGCTGCCACTCACACTTATGATCCAGACGGATACTTGCTTGCATATGCACATATAAAAACATATGCGAGCAAGCCCACGTGCAGCATAGTTAGCGACCAAATCAACAATTCTAATAATAAAAAAAACAGCAAATATCTTGAGCAGCACTTGGCAGATTGATAATGATTGATCGCTGTGCTGCATTAGCGCCGACACTAAGTCAAGTTTGGAATTGTGAATACCACGCGGCTGAAAGAAGCGGTTGGCTGTCGAGAAAGGTAAGCTTTTTACTTGCATGTTTTCAAAATTAACATATCCCAGTAACAAGTATGTGTTTGTATTTTCTGTTCTTTTTTTTTTTGCTGCTGTGGAACATGTTGCCAAAATTGATTTTTCGTTCCTTAAGCTATTAAATTTCAAATCCGGTATCGCTGTATGTACATGCACACAAACACACGCAAGTATCTGTTTTTAAAAGTGTTCATGTGAATTAGGGTGGTACTTAAAATCAAATGTAACATTTTTTTCAGTCTCAGCCCCTCAATCGGTAATGCCACGGTCACAGATATCACATATATAGATTTTAGTGCCGATTGGAGTCGGTTAAGGCAAATGCCTCTATGGACTCAAAAAATGTTAAATATTGTTTTTTAATTTCATGCCCAAATCGAAACTACTAAAGTCGAGAATATCACATATACATATGTAAATTTTGATCCCGATTGAAGTCGGTTAAGACGTCTTCATAGGGTAATCTTAACTTTGAGCCCTGTGCGACACGCCCTAAGTGACTTCAATCGGGACCAAAATTTATATGCTATATCTTCGACGCTTAGGAGATCTGATGTTAAAATTTGCTTCCAATATTTAAGCACCACCCTAATATTCATATATATATATATATGTGTTAATTTTATCTGGCTGGTGGCCATAATTTTGTTAGGTATTTTTTCATGGCGACCGGGCATGTAGGCTATCTGCAATTTTTAGTTGGTCATCATTTTTCTACCTGTCGGCTATTTTTCCAATTTATTTATTTTCTTTTTCGCTTGTAAAATATTATGAATTTTCAAAGATAAAATCACGTGGAACAATGCTGACAGCGCAAATGATTTATGCTTCATCGCCTCGTCGGTCTATTAAAGGCCAAAAGATATTTTAAATAGCAAATCTGTGCCTCTGTGAAATGTTTAGTGAGGTTAACGTTTTTCAACATTTACATATCCACGGGTGGTCCGTATAGTGCTTTTTTAATCATTTGTTATTTCGACAGTAACAGCTCTTTCCCGCCGGAAATATTGACAGAGAGTTAGTACCATATCGCCATCGAACGAAATGAATCGCTTTAAGCTTGAAAAACGTTGGAAAATAATGAAAAACTTATGCAGCGCGAAATGGACAACGATTTTCCTCGATAAATCACATTTTCTGCCGTAGAGCATTTTTATCCCGGCGACTGCGCTAACAAACGAAACTGCCGCATCTGAGGATCGTAGAACCCGCACGTGATCGTCGAGAATTCTGTACATCCCCAAAGGTTAATTTTTCTTTGAAAATGCTGCTGGAAAGCCATTTCGGCGAACGAAGAGCGCAAGTATGATAAACGATTTCTTGTGAAGGGAAATTGTGTTTAGCCATGCCACATAGCCCATGCTATAATCGATCGTTTGCGCGTCAAGCTCACTAATCGTGTGTTATTAGTCGTCTCTGCGATGCCGATTGGTCATCTAGGAACTGGGATTTGTCGCCATTCGATTTGTTTGGGGTGCCACACTATGATCAAAATGCGAAATAATTGATTGAAATTTTGTTTAGGGTGAAGATAAATGATTATGTTATATGGGAGAATAATAGACGAGTTACAACAAACAATACCTTAACCGTGCAAAATGTTACATTTTTGAATATTTTGGTTTTGGCTCTCATTCTATTTGAAAACACTATATTAAATATAGCATTAGCATTGTTTCTGAAAGATTTTTCTGTCTTTTAACTTAACACGCTATTAGAAAAAATAAAAGCTCTATTAAACTCTAATAAACTTCCTAAAAAAAATTATGTAACGAAAATAGTTTACCTCTCTTATAAGAATCGATCTATTTCTATCTCGTACTTTATTGCTTTCACAATTTCTCTTCTACAAGATATTTGCGAAATTTTAGGATCGGTAACATAAATGGCTCTTTTAAAGGGTTATAATATTTTAGTTTTCATTTTACCTTGCGTATCTTAAAGTGTTTTAGTGAAGAACATCAAAGGCATAGGAAATTCTTTGGCAATTTTCAACCATGTTTTAGCAGTTTGTGAAATGTAGGGCTCATTGGTGCCCACGGGTAAGGTTTATAGTAACTTTAGTTTTCTGATTCATACGGAATTTTAACAATATCATACACAAATTACCCGAGTGTTTACAAGATAGGATTATAGTTTTTAAAAACTAAAGCAATTAATTTAAATCAATTCGAATTATCCAAAATTCGCACACCATCCGAAAACTTTGATGGCCTAGTCTTTTGAAAATTTGTTGCTGTAGCGCTCGGGTATACAAATTATATGTTGTATTTGACGGCATTCGAGCCCGAACCGGCTGGCTCGGCGCGTTTAGCTACAGCCAAACATATGAAAGGAATACTGTGGTTTTGGAACGTTAGATGTGAAAAACGCATTTAACGCTGCGAGTTGGCAGCATATAATGGAAACCCTTATCAAAAGGGACACCCCGAATTAATTGCCAGGATCATTAGGTGCTATCTCTCTGAACGAGAACTGAAGTATGGTAGCGATAAAAGCATACAGCGTATCCACGTGGGTACCCCAAGAACCCGTTCTTGGGCCTCTCCGGTGAAACTTATTGTATGACGAGGTTGTAAGAATCCATATGCCTCGTCGGGCAAAAATATTAGGATTCGCAGACGTAGCAATAGTAGCGAAGCATGTACTTACATGATATTGAAAGGAAAGCCAGCGAAGAGGATAAGATAGTGAAGGTACGGCTATCGTAGATATATATGTATATCAAGATACATAGAACTCGCTGGTCACAAAACAATGGCATGGATACAATAAGACTCAGTGTTGGATCAGAAAATGTAATACTGAAGCCCGTAATCAAATATTTATGGATAATTAATAACGGTTTTTTAAACTTTATGATTTACCTGGATCATGCAGCAAAGAAAGCATCGAATTTACAGGCATTCTTACCTAGAATGATGCCTAACATCCGTGGTCCTAAACGTAGTAGAATGGTATTGCTTAGTAAAGTGGTCAGCCTTACTCTACGGTTCTCCAATTTGGGCTAAAGCAATGAGCCCAAAATATTATGCGAAAATACTCAAATCTGTGTAGATATCACCTAAGTGCACCAAGGACTATTTGAGGATTCCGAACAATGTCGTAATTTCCGGACTGCTTCCAATAGATATCCAGATACTATGCCGGTATAGCAGTACTCATAAGAGTTTCCTCTTACCGGATGTCATCTCAGAAAAAAAATACAAATGAAAGTGTTTTAAAATGTTCAACTTGGATCACATTTCTTATAATCGTCCAAATCGCTGATACATATTACATACATAAATAAACACATACATATATGTATACATATACGACAACTCGTCTCCCGCTGTTCAACTTCGGCAATCGCAAATTATGTTGAAAGCAATAGTGTCACCAGAGCCGAATATAACAACAATGTTTGTTATTGAATTAACCAATATTCACGTTGTGGCAACAAAACATTTGTCTGGTTTGATGTCAACCAAAGAAAGTTCATATACAACATTTTTTCACTTTAAAGTGAGCAACATCGACGGTGTATATACCATGCCAAATGCGAACAATAACATGGTTGAGAAAACCATGGTCCATTTCGCTGAGTGTAACTAATAGGAATGTTAATTTTTCAGCTTTTTCCGATCCCGGGATTTTCGGTATGTCGTTATCACAATCCCGGGATTCCGAGATTAGTCCCGGAATTTAGATATTCATTACTTTTCAACAACTTAAATCGAAAAAACTTCTTCTATATTGTTTGAGAAGCTCTCCTACCATAAAATAAATCTATACTATAATAAAACTGTACATTGTTTGTCTGTTTGAGCTCACTAATCTCCGGAACTACTGAATGGATTTTCATGGGGCTTTAACTGGTATATAGAGAGTGACCTCGGACGTAACCTCGGGTATAAAAAAATGAAACCTGACAAAGGGCGATGCACCTCCCATAGGCGTGACATTTTTAATCAACCATAACTTCGGAATCATACGTCACATGAATTTGAAATTCTGCTCTGCATCGCAAAGAATGGTGCCGACAGATGGCGCCGGAGTCGAGATATTTAGAGACCCCGTCTTTGTCGTATGACCAGGAGTAACGGGTATTAACTTTATGATAAAAAGAATACGGTAGGAATATCAATGATTAAGAAGAATACGGTAGGAATATCAATGATTAAGAAGAATACGGTAGGAATATCAATGACCCCTTTTGAACGGGTAAACCTTCATCCTGGAAACAGGAGGATTATAGAAGATTACGCACTCTTGGCAAACCTTGCAATACGTACAGATATCTCACAGGTGGAAATAAGAGCTCATAACATCAAAGAATGTACTTAACCCAAATGCTATCTCAGCGCTATTATTCTTGGCCTATGAGTAAGCAAGGTTCTGCTCTTTAGTCCTTTCAACCTAAACTAATAAATTTTACATTACAAACCGTTTTTGCATAGCAACCCCATTTTTGTATTGGTCAACGTAAAAGTTCTTATAAGGCGTCGCGAAGCAAGCCAGGCATTTGCTAGTAATAAATAAATGGGTTTGAAACGCACATTTTTATTAAAAGTGTCGTTTTTATTCTCTCTCTCTGACGTTAGGATTTATTTTAAAGCAGTGCTCGTCAAAGTGGTGGTCCGCGGACCGGTGCCGGTCCGTAAGCCATAAGTCGCCGGTCCGCAAAGGGCGTCGCGAAATGGACAACGATTTTCTTACCTTTGTGAGACTGGGTTTTCAACCATGAGTATTATTAAGACAAAGTACAGGAACAGTTTAAATATTAGTTCTCCATTGCGTGTCGCACTGTCCACAATTGAGCCACGACTTGATATGCTTGTAAATAATAAACAGGCTCACCTCTCGCATTAGTAAACATCGACTTTCGTAACTTTACAAGGAATGACACCTTCCAATAGCATTAATATAATTTTAATAAAACTTGACGTGCTTATAATATGTCTTATTATTATAACTTTACAGTTATTACATTTGTGATGTTTTATATTACTGTTTAATGAGGCTATATACAACTTGTATAATAAAAACAACTTTAATTTGTTAAACATTCATAAAAAATCGCTAATATCTGCTATCATTAAATGGTAATAGGTCATATATAGACACCCGGCTAATAAAGAAATTCATTTAAACAAATTTTAATACATATATGAGATGATCGTAAACGAAAAATAATCAATAAAAAAAGGTACCGGTCCCCGACGTAATAGAAAAACTGCAGCCGGTCCGTCACACTCAAAAGTTTGACGAGCACTGTTTTAAAGGACTTTATAAATTCAAAGATATGAATAATTCCAAGCATTATTTAAAAAATTCAATGCAATGGTGAATAAAAATATGGGTACCAAATGCATAAGGAAATTTTTTTAGAATTTAAAAAAATTTAAAATTTTTTGATTTCACAAGGACGAATAGGTAACTTTTTAACATCATAAATTAGAAGGACGAAATTCAAGGATGTTATCGAGTTTATATAAGTCCTTAACGTATAATTTTTTCAAAAACAAATATTGCGAAATTTCAAGGATAAAATCTTAAAAGAACATTTTCAATACTTACCAGTCCTTCTGCACCAAAAACTTGAATCTGATTAAATTTCATAGGCTTTCCTGTTTAATTTGATACCCATGCTTCTTCTCTAAGCACATTTCTCTGAATTTTTAAATCATTTACTGACGTCAAGGTGAAAAACTAAAAACGCAATTGTACCATATTTGTGCCATACCTTCACGAATATTGATATTTGTGTTTAATATTTACTATCGCACGGTGTTATATGTATAATGAAAAATTTAGATAAACTAAACACTTCATATTCCAATACTGAATTCTGTCTAAATAATCTGGCGCTTGAGGTCGAAATAAAAAAGCATACCGTCTTGCTCGGAAAATTATACAAATTACAATAACTAAATGTTCTATATCTCAATTTACAGGAAATATTTAAAAATTACTGCTGCTAATATCACTAATGGTTTGTTCATTCTATTACGCTCGGACTAATCACTTTCGTGTAATCAATTGTTATTGCTTTCTCCTTAAGTTTGATCAAACACGTGTATACATGGCGTATGAGTAATATTATTTCCAGTTCATACATATGTACATATCCGTCGCTTAGCGCGCAATACTTCGCCTACGCCGAATGCAATACCACGTATGTATAACATATGTAAATACATAGTCCGAAAATTTTGCTAAAGAGCCACAAAACTTACATATTTTCTTTAAACCTTTTGAATGGTTTTCTGACTGAACTTACTAAGTATATAAATACTTATTAGCTTCTTCTACAATTATTAAACATTTAATTAAGGAAGCACTAAGACTTTGCCGCCTCATACGAGGTATTGCATTTGCCGGATACGCGGCATTGCGCGTCAAGCGACGAAGTGTATGTATTTCAGACAAAAAAGAACGGAGTATTAAATTTAGTAGTTGATTACACGAAAATGATAAGTCACAAAAGTTACCTAGATATATCTTTGTTCCTATTTACGACCTCGACCTACAATTGCGTGACGTGAGTGTGAGCGTGCGTGAACTTCAACTAAAATCAATAACGCGCCCATCTCTAACCCGAGATGAAAAGCCATAAACCACAACGCTTGTTAAAACTTTAACGCCCGATTTCTCTTTTCATTTCCAGCGCATCTGAAAGTATTTAGCTTTCGGTGCGACACAGCAATAAAATGAATTTTTTTAGAAAAAGTAACTGACGTACTCTCAAATGTAAAATAACAATGGCTAACCCAAACTGACCCTCCAAGCTGATTTGGTATTTTCACAAAAGGTCGCTTTGATGTAAAAATCGATGGCTCAGCAAATATTTGAAGTAATTCAACCGCTTTGTGGTGTTTAGTATACGAGTAAATATGTACGCCCAATACTTATGTTTGAGTAATACCGCAGCTAACACATACATATTGTAGGTACAATATGTGTGAATCAAATAAAGGAGCTTTAAGTTTGTAGCAAAGCATGTAGCTAAGCTACTGGATCATGAGACTTAGCATTTGGGCTTTTTGCACATTAAAATCTATTGAACGTCTTAGCTTTAAAAAATTTGCTCTTTGATGTGTCTGTATTAGGGTAAAAACATAATGGAGCGGCGAGCAAAGAGAAGAGCTAGCATCGAGCAAAGCTCCAATTACAAACGTACATGTACGCTTTGCTCTGTACTATGCGTTCTCCCATTGAAACATATGCGTTTGAAGTCGACGCTTTGCTCGATGCTCTTTGCTCGCCGCTCCACTATGTTTTGACCCTTAGACCCTTAGCTGCACGATTACATTAAAAGCGTCATGAACTCTCTCTTGAAGTCTTAGCTGAGTTGCATGAAATATGAGATCATTTTAGGAATAATTTGTTACGTACTACATATGCCAGTATGTAGTTAGAAGAAGAGCAAAATTAAAACTAAAGAGTAAAATAAAATATATAAATCAAGTAAAATTAAAAAAATAAATAAAATTAAATAAAAAATAATAATTTTTTGGCAATCGCTCCTACTGACGATCGAACCTGGCACCTACAGACTTGTAGCACGCAACTCTCACTACTCGGCTACCGCGAACGCGAAAGTCGCTTGCTTTGTTTGATTACTTGTACAAAAGACAACAGCTGACCGTTTCTAACAGCGTTGTCATCGAGAATTCCCCTGATCCGAGTTAAATCCCAAAAATTTCGTGCATTTGTTCGTCTGCTTATGCGCATTTGAAAGAGGAAAATGCATGGGTTAATCCTAATAAAGGCTGTTTATGCATGTAAGCAAGCCCATTTATAATACGTATTAATCAACCATGATCGGAGTAAAACCTGATTGCTGAGTCTACTTCAATTTTCTTTCAGAAATAAAGTGCACCTATTGCAGTATCTAAACCTAAAAAAAAATTTTTCAACTAACAGAAGGATACGTTAGGTTATTAAAAAATTATAAATTTTCGTCTTACCTATTTGTATGTATATACATCTATGTAACTATGTGTATGTAAACGAATAATGTATAAAAAATTTACGGAATTTTATATTCTACTACGATTTACTCTGATTTACTGCGATTTAAGCTCGCCGGTGTTCTAACTCTGCTGAGCGGTGCTTTCAATGCACACAGTCTGACTCATTGAATTGTTTTAATGTGTTAGTATGCCGACCACCGATGCAAAGTATCCCAACCGACACAAAAACTAAGGTTAGATTTGGCGAAGAATTTGTGAAAGTAAAGGTTCCTTAATTAGTTCGCTGGCTCCATAGAAGGGAAGTCAAACATCTGCTTACGATATTTTGCGGATATTTGGTCAGCTGGGATAGAATGGCAAAACAACATGCTCAGTTGATTGTTCTTTATTCGTAATATTGGCACACGCTTGCCACATTTTTTGTATGAACTTTACAAAAAATACCCAAAGCCAAAAGTAACGTTTAATACACTTTGCTTTAGATTTTTACTTGCATGCGTTTGCTACAAAACAAACACAAAATGTATGAGCCTGAATGAGAACTACAATTCGAGTTAATAAATGACGGTAATATATATGTACATGAGTTAAAATTGCTTTAGGATTTTCATGAAAAGAACACAAATGACACACTTTATTTCAGAATAATTTGATTATAGTTATATAAGTATATAAGAAATTTTAATGCTGGTTTATACCCAAAAATAATGGATAATATTTACGAGGTAATCTATTTTTAAGAATTATATACCTATTTATGGGAAAGCACATTTTTATGAAAATAATAGTACCTAAACATTGAAAGATTTTATACCAATAAAATGGTACCCAAGTATAAAACAAATGAATTATACCAGTAAAAATTTTTAAAATTTTTACAAGCATTAAATTTTTTGTATGTAAAATTTCCCCTAAACTAATAGTTATTAGTTACTAAAAAGTTCTTACATCCATTGCTTCACTATACGTATAAGCAAAGGAGGCCAAAAACCCATGAATGAAAAATGTCCACTATTACTACATTTATAAAATGTGGCAACCATGAGCGTGACGCACTAATACCACGACAAAATGGCACTGCCTTCGTGAGCCCAGCATCAGTGTTACCAGTTGACCTATTTTATAGGTTTTTTTTCGACGTTGAGCTATAGTAATTTGCGTTTAGCTTCTAGCTATTTTCTTAGCTTTTTTAAATCGAGTTATACTACGTTCAAATTGACGAGCTAAACATGTTAAATGGGCTTGAACCAGTTAAATGAACAAAACATGTTCATAAACAAGTTAAATCGCATGCAATTGTTGTTGGAAAATTGAACCAGTTAAATCATTTAACTCGTTTGAAAACCAGTTCAGCGCAGAGTTGTATCAGAAAGCTTTCTGCTCCGGCCAATCACAAAGACCCAACAGCTTTCATTTGACACGCCAACGTTCAAAAAATGTATATTCTGAAAAATATTACAAATTAAAATCGTTTGCATGTCTGCCCACCAAAAAAGAGGCCAAGGCGGTAATTAGTTCTTTCCCAAGAGGTCTCATCGAGCGCAGAGATAAATAGTGCATACGAACTAAATATTTTGAAGTCTCCAAGTTATCCGTATGCGTTAATATCATGAAGCAGACATTCGCACAAAACAAACTGAAACACAAAAACTTGATTTTCAATATCTTTTTTTTTGAATTTTTATTGGTAATCAAACAACCGTCAAAGTTAACTCCAAATGTTCAATGTGGACGATTGTGATTTCCAAAAAACTCTATTTCATTTAACAACTTTAATGGGGCCAATTTCAACGTAATATTAGCTATTTTGGATACAAGTTTTTTTATAAATTCCTCACTTTACATAGAGTTTTATCATTTTGATGAATATCAAACAATACAACAAAATTTGTATAAATGGTAGCAATCACTTTATGGACTTACGAAACTATAGTAAAACTTCGTTTGTAGATTTTCTCTCTTTTATCAGGTTTTTTTTAAAAGGACCTAGTAATTTTAAAGATATGATTGCTTCAAAAAACTATTTAAAAAATTCAGTGCAATGTAGAATGCCAAATGAAAGAAGAGGATAGATTAAAATAAGTAAAATTTTTTGGTTTTCGAGGACGAATAATTAACCAATTAAATTTATTCTTTTATTTCTCACTCCTACTTTATTATGATATCGTTTCTGCTAAATTGAAATATGTTTAATTTCTGTGACTTTATGAATTAATTTATGCTGAAGTAAATAAAAAATGCACTATGCAAGTTTGGTTAATATAGTTTTGAGATTATCTGGTCACACAGTGTGACTCACACTGCTATTGACTATCAAGACGCTGCTAATTTATTAGCAGAATATTACTCTGCTATGCCGTTACTAACCGACGATGCTGTTAGTAATCGTACGATGCGACGATGCGGCGGTGCCGAGTAACTTCGCTACGTTGACATCGTGGTAATCAGTGTTGCCGGGTTTTCGGCATGAGAAAACGTCCCTCTTGGTCTGAAAAAACGTCATTTCCTACCCAAAAACGTCTTTTCCATGTATGTACACAGAATTGTTCTTATTAAACTGTTATTATATACGTAAGGTATATTAAAATGTCATTTCGACAGAGCACATTTAAAATTCATTAGTGGTATTCACAAAAGTGAGCAAGTGGCCGGCACTCTGGCAAAATAGCAGATGAGCTCAAGCAACGACTGTTGACAACAATTTGGTGAATACCACTATTGTAAACTAGTTTGAGATCGTTAATATAAAATTCCTTTTATACATACACTTGTGATCAGCTGATTAAGTCATCAACATTTTGATCCATTTTGGCTGTTTTTTCTTTTGTTTATTATTTTTTCATAAAAGCCTAGCTCATAATATAACTAAGACAATATAAATCCACATTTCAAACTTTTTGCAAAAATTATAAAAAATCTGCAAACCTTCAGCTAGATTTTCAAGTTTTTATTCAGATTTTTTAGAATTTTTTGAGTATGCAGTTTGATAGCCTATTAAATTCCACGGTAATAATGTGCATGTTTTAAGTTGCTATAGAATCGCGTGGATTTTTTATATATTTTTTTTCTTGTAGACATTTGGTTAGGTGGTCGCTTGTCGTAAATGCTAAACTAGGTTATGCTAAGTAGGAACATAGTGCTTTTGAGAGCGTGCGTGTTGCAATAGATCAGCTCTTCCTGATTTGGCTTTTAATATGCAATGGCAAACTTTGTAATAAGCCTTGTAACCTCAAGTGTTTACACAACCAGCCTTTGAACGCGGGATCCTTAGTCCACGAATCAAAAAAAAAAATGCGCGTACGCTTGGTTTGCATCATATTTAAGTCATATGTGCCCAAAGAATAAATATCTTTTGAGGCACCTGCTGCAAAAAACAAGTCTTGTAAAGATTTATTAAGAAAATAATTCAAAATCAGTTCTACTCACAAGATTTATGTAGTAACAAATTTGCCCACAGTGTGAACGTAAGTACTTACTCTACAAGCAAATAGTATGCTATACATTGAATATATTGTGCATTGAGAAAAATTACTGGGAATTTAAAAAACGTCATTTTTACACAAAAAAACGTCCAAATGGCGTTAAAAACGTCAACCTGGCAACGCTGGTGGTAATCGTCAGAAGTGTTAGTTAATAACGTACTCGTGCGATACTAACATAATCGTGCAGGCCACTGGTCTGTATGTATGTAACTATAAAATTTATTCAAGGAATATACACACTTTAGACAGTGCGACTTTATTTAAAGTTACTTTCATACAAATTGTTTCATATTACTAAGCTTAAGTTTTTACAAAGTGCATGAAAGAAATCAATCAAAAATTGGTTAATATTACCAAATTCAAACTTGAAAAGGAATCAATGTGTGTGTGAAGGTTACTATTAACAATGCCTTGGTTGATATTTTCAACAACGATTTGGTTATATTAAATTACATTAACCAAACTATTGGTTGGCGATTTTTCGTTTGAATAAGTTTGTATTCTGCACTTCACAGGTGCATTTTCATAATTCGGAGGTACACAATAAAAAATTATTATAATTTTATTACCTCTGACGAGATTAGCAAATAACAGCAAGCATCTGTACACACTTAGCTACAGCCGCTATATAAATGTTTCTTCAATTGTTCAACTTAAATAAATTTTCTTCGTCGTTTGATTTGGTTCTGCACTTTCCAGAGCCTTTTGCTTAATTAAGAAAAACCAAAAACAGGAAAAAAAATAAAAATTATGTATCGCGCTGACGGCACTCGTACTGCTGGAAGCCAACAAATAACGGCAAGAACCTCTGCACGGCTTATTGACCATGAAAAAATCAAACCATAACTTGGTTGAAAAAAACATTGTTCTTTTGGCTCAGTGAATGGATAACATGTAGTCTACGTGCTTGTTTCTTCGCGGCTTTGAAAAAAAAAA